>NC_091377.1:2144984-2192484 GCF_038502225.1 Cherax quadricarinatus
TATATATATATATATATATATATATATTACATAGATTTTCGAATTACCACTTTTAGCGATGTTTTCATTGAATTTGTTGGATATTATTGTTATGTTTATTGAAGAGAGGTTTCGGCCTGCTCAACAGGATTCTTCAGTCAAAATACAGAGTAGACAGCAGTAGTCGTGTTGCTGATATAAGACACTCAGTCACTCTGCCTTGAGGAACAGTAAGTTCGAGGTGGTCAGTCCCTCAATCCTGGAACCTCTCGTCAAAAAAGACACTCGTGCAACGTTTGGATATCTTCTTCTGAGGAAACGTTTCATCAGCCAGTGGCGAAACGTTTCCACAATAAATATAACCAAATATTCCATAAATATCTCTGATTTATCAACCTGTTGTTTTTCTGAACCTTGTATACAAAAACAAACTGGTGTTGATAATGGCCAAAAAAAAAATGAATGCAATAATGCTTCAGCGGAAGAGTAAAAAAATCCATAAAATAATTTCAACAATGGGATCCGCAGCCCATATTTAAGAAATCAATCCTTTACATATTACTTACATGACAAACGCACTGGGGCAAGGCTGCTTTCTCCGTGAAGATCTTCATTAAGTTCTACACTGGGCGAAACGTTGCCTCAACAACAGCATAAACCGTAGGCACCTCTCCTGCCTACGGTTTTAAGCTGCTTCTCCGCTCATGTGCCGTATTCTATTCAAGATTGATGGACTGACCACATCGACTCAAGGTTGAGGCACTGATTACCTCATTCTCCTCCTGTTCTTCAAGCTTCTCCTGTCTATGGACTGATGAAGCCACTGTGTGGCTAAACGTTTCCTTAATAAAGATACCCAAGAGTTGCACATGTGTCTAAATTATCAACGTGTCGGTTCTGTGAACCATTCATCTACAGCATACATCCTTCAACGTGTATTTATCATTCACCGTGACTGCAACAATACACAAATACACTGTTGCCTATGTCTTACCAATACACAAATACACAAGGAACTTGCAATCCCATTCATTGACAACTGGAACAACTTTTATGGCAAACATGATATGTATGCAAGGGATGGGGTACATCTCTCTGGGGCTGGGGTGGTAGCACTTGCAGACTCGATTGAGAAGGCCATTGGTGAAATGCCTATGATTTTAAACTGATGGAAGATAGAGGTATGGGTGTGTGTGGGAAACAAGCAGGTTGCAACAGTAGGGTTGGAAACAGTAAATGTATAAAAGGCATTCAGCATGAAGTTATAAATAAAGACAATAGATCAGGTCAGCAAACAAAGGGGGACAGCAGAGGGCAGCAAGGGACTAGCTCCCTTAAGGTTTACTATACTAATAGCAGGAGTGTAAGAAATAAGATAGATGAGCTAAGATCAATTGCAAGTGCAGGAAACATAGATATTATTGCTATAACAGAGACCTGGCTCAATCTGAAAGATAGAGAGATGCCCTCTGAATGTCACATACAAGGCTATAAATTATTCCACACTGACAGGGTCAACAGGAAAGGTGGTGGAGTAGCGATGTATGTCAGAGACAATTTAAATTGTTGTGTTAGACAAGAAATTAAATTAGAAGCGTCAGCCACTGAATCTGTTTGGTTACAGCTTCTCGAGGGCCGAGAAAAACTAATTTTGGGTGTGATTTACAGGGCCTCAAATCTTGATAGGGAGTGCAGTAAACTTCTATGGGACGAAATTCGTAAGGCATCTACATACGAAAATGTTGTGCTAATGGGAGATTTCAACTATAGACAGATTGACTGGAGCAATTTGACAGGAAATTTAGAGTCAGGTGACTTTCTTGATACGATCCAGGATTGTTTTTTAAAACAGTTTGTGACAGAGCCAACTAGGGGAAATAACCTCCTTGACTTGGTTCTTGCCAGTAGGGAAACACTAATTAATAATCTTGAGGTTAATGATGAGCTTGGGGAAAGTGATCACAAATCACTGTTTTAATATATCATGGAATTTCCCTAATAATGGCAATCAAATCTCCGTCCCTGACTTTCGCTTGGCTGATTTCATAGGACTGAAAAATTACTTAGGTGGGCTGAACTGGAATGACCTGACTAAGGGTCAGGTAGGTGGTGATGGTTGCCGATATGATGCTTTCCAGGGCATAGTTCTAGCTGCTCAGTCAAATTATGTTCCAAATAGGGAAATCAGATCAAACAAAAATGGTCCTAAATGGATGAACAATAGATTAAAATATCTGATTGGTCAAAAGAGAGGCATATATAGGCAAATCAAAAGAGAAGAGGGGCAATTAAGAAATCGATATATTCAGTTAAAGAGAGAAATAAAAAAGGGAATTAGAAAAGCAAAAAGAGATTATGAGGTTAAAGTTGCAAAAGAATCGAAGACTAACCCAAAAGGATTCTTTCAGGTATACAGAAGTAAGATCAGGGACAAGATAGGCCCACTCAAAAGTTCCTCGGGTCAGCTCACTGACAGTGATAAGAAAATGTGTAGAATTTTTAACACATACTTCCTCTCAGTTTTTACACAGGAGGATACCAGCGATATTCCAGTAATGATAAATTATGTAGAACAGGACGATAATAAACTGTGCACGATTAGGGTCACAAGTGACATGGTCCTTAGGCAAATAGATAAATTAAAACCTAATAAATCCCCAGGCCCTGATGAACTGTATGCAAGGGTTCTAAAGGAATGTAAAGAGGAGCTTAGCACACCTTTGGCTAATCTTTTCAACATATCACTACAAACTGGCATGGTGCCAGATAAGTGGAAAATGGCAATTGTGATACCTATTTTCAAAACAGGTGACAGGTCCTTAGCTTCGAACTATAGACCAATAAGCCTAACCTCCATAGTGGGAAAATTTATGGAATCAATAATTGCCGAGGCAGTTCGTAGCCACCTTGAAAAGCATAAATTAATCAACGAATCTCAGCATGGTTTTACAAAGGGGCGTTCCTGCCTTACGAATTTATTAACTTTTTTCACTAAGGTATTTGAGGAGGTAGATCATGGTAATGAATATGATATTGTGTATATGGACTTCAGTAAGGCTTTTGACAGGGTCCCACATCAGAGACTATTGAGGAAAATTAAAGCACATGGAATAGGAGGAGAAATTTTTTCCTGGATAGAGGCATGGTTGACAAATAGGCAGCAGAGAGTTTGCATAAATGGGGAGAAATCAGAGTGGGGAAGCGTCACGAGCGGTGTTCCACAGGGGTGAGTGTTGGGCCCCCTGCTGTTCACAATCTACATAAACGACATAGTTAGGTAAGACACATATGCAACAGTTAGGTATCTTTATTTCGAAACGTTTCGCCTACACAGTAGGCTTCTTCAGTCGAGTACAGAAAAGTTGATAGAAGCAGAAGATACTTGAAGACGATGTAATCAGTCCATCACCCTTAAAGTTTTGAGGTGGTCAGTCCCTCAGTCTGGAGAAGAGCATTGTTCCGTTGACTGAAACAATATGAAGTTGAAGTGACAGGATGGAGCCTTTATATAGTGCCAGGAGGTGAGACGTAGGTTGCTTTGGGAGGGCAGGTCCCTCTCAAACCCAGCCGTTCTCACTAGTAGAGGTCGAAGTTGATGGTCTGTACCAAGATACCCTTGTGTTGCAGTGTCTGACAGAATGAACATTAAAATGGTATAAAATACCGACAGATTGTTAGGTAAGACACATATGCAACAGTTAGGTATCTTTATTTCGAAACGTTTCGCCTACACAGTAGGCTTCTTCAGTCGAGTACAGAAAAGTTGATAGAAGCAGAAGATACTTGAAGACGATGTAATCAGTCCATCACCCTTAAAGTTTTGAGGTGGTCAGTCCCTCAGTCTGGAGAAGAGCATTGTTCCGTTGACTGAAACAATATGAAGTTGAAGTGACAGGATGGAGCCTTTATATAGTGCCAGGAGGTGAGACGTAGGTTGCTTTGGGAGGGCAGGTCCCTCTCAAACCCAGCCGTTCTCACTAGTAGAGGTCGAAGTTGATGGTCTGTACCATCTGAGGGACTGACCACCTCAAAACTTTAAGGGTGATGGACTGATTACATCGTCTTCAAGTATCTTCTGCTTCTATCAACTTTTCTGTACTCGACTGAAGAAGCCTACTGTGTAGGCGAAACGTTTCGAAATAAAGATACCTCACTGTTGCAAATGTGTCTTACCTAACAATCTGTCGGTATTTTATACCATTTTAATGTTCATTCTGTCAGACACTGCAACACAAGGGTATCTTGGTACAGACCATCAACTTCGACCTCTACTAGTGAGAACGGCTGGGTTTGAGAAGGACCTGCCCTCCCAAAGCAACCTACGTCTCACCTCCTGGTACTATATAAAGGCTCCATCCTGTCACTTCAACTTCATATTGTTTCAGTCAACGGAACAATGCTCTTCTCCAGACTGAGGGACTGACCACCTCAAAACTTTAAGGGTGATGGACTGATTACATCGTCTTCAAGTATCTTCTGCTTCTATCAACTTTTCTGTACTCGACTGAAGAAGCCTACTGTGTAGGCGAAACGTTTCGAAATAAAGATACCTAACTGTTGCATATGTGTCTTACCTAACAATCTGTCGGTATTTTATACCATTTTAATGTTCATAAACGACATAGATGAGGGCATAAAGAGCGACATCGGCAAATTTGCCGATGACACCAAAATAGGCCGTCGAATTCATTCTGACGAGGACATTCGAGCACTCCAGGAAGATTTGAATAGACTGATGCAGTGGTCGGAGAAGTGGCAGATGCAGTTTAATATAGACAAATGCAAAGTTCTAAATGTTGGACAGGACAATAACCATGCCACATATAAACTAAATAATGTATATCTTAATATTACGGATTGCGAAAAAGATTTAGGAGTTCTGGTTAGCAGTAATCTGAAACCAAGACAACAGTGCATAAGTGTTCGCAATAAAGCTAATAGAATCCTTGGCTTCATATCAAGAAGCATAAATAATAGGAGTCCTCAGGTTGTTCTTCAACTCTATACATCCTTGGTTAGGCCTCATTTAGATTATGCTGCACAGTTTTGGTCACCGTATTACAGAATGGATATAAATTCTCTGGAAAATGTACAAAGGAGGATGACAAAGATGATCCCATGTATCAGAAACCTTCCCTATGAGGATAGACTAAGGGCCCTGAAACTGCACTCTCTAGAAAGACGAAGAATTAGGGGGGATATGATTGAGGTGTATAAATGGAAGACAGGAATAAATAAAGGGGATGTAAATAGTGTGCTGAAAATATCTAGCCTAGACAGGACTCGCAGCAATGGTTTTAAGTTGGAAAAATTCAGATTCAGGAAGGATATAGGAAAGTACTGGTTTGGCAATAGAGTTGTGGATGAGTGGAACAAACTCCCGAGTACAGTTATAGAGGCCAGAACGTTGTGTAGCTTTAAAAATAGGTTGGATAAGTACATGAGTGGATGTGGGTGGGTGTGAGTTGGACCTGATAGCTTGTGCTACCAGGTCAGTTGCCGTGTTCCTCCCTTAAGTCAATGTGACCTGACCTGACTAGGTTGGGTGCATTGGCTTAAGCCGGTAGGAGACTTGGACCTGCCTCGCATGGGCCAGTAGGCCTGCCGCAGTGTTCCTTCTTTCTTATGTTCTTATGTTCTTAACACGCACATAGGAGAGCGAGAAACATGGGTCAGTAGGCCTGCTACAGTGTTCCTTCTTTCTTTCTTTCTTACGATGACGCTTCGGTCCGACTTGGACCATTTTGTAAGTTTGTGTGTTTATCCTTTACTGTTTTCACAGTGTGTTGTGTTTATCCATAACTTATCAGAGTGTTCGTCACCCTCTTCATTATAACGTTACTTTTGTCTATATTTTATTTCCTCACAGCTACACTGTCCTTGGTAGGTAAGACACATAGGCAACATTTAGGCAACTTTATTCCGAAACGTTTCGCCTACACAGTAGGCTTCTTCAGTCGAATACAGAAAGTAGGCAGGAACATTAGAGATGTGAAGACGATGTAATCAATCCATCACCCTTAAAGTCGTAGATTTGAGGTTGTCAGTCCCTCAGCCTGGAGAAGTTCAGTTCCATAGTCAGGAACTATCGTCTTCACATCTCTAATGTTCCTGCCCACTTTCTGTATTCGACTGAAGAATCCTACTGTGTAGGCGAAACGTTTCGGAATAAAGTTGCCTAAATGTTGCCTATGTGTCTTACCTACCAACCTGTCGGTATTGTATACCATTTTGATATTTACACTGTCCTTATTGGGAAAAGCATTGAATTGCAGAGACAGTGCTAAGAGCCACAAATAAATCTCCTCTTTCAGTCATAAATTACCAGCTCCTGAAGATATGTATAAACAACACCTCCCTCCTGCAGGGATACTATTTATTGAGCTCGGAATAGCCCGTGGGGATCCATCTCAGGAAGGATAGTGTCCGTCACGCCCATTCCTGAGGACCACACGCCCTCCTCAGGGGATCCTATAACCCTACTACAAGGTTACGTGAAAGGATTTGCTGGTCCTGCTGGAAAGACAGACGTCCAAATGGGGGATCCAATACTTCTGCCTGTGAGAGGATTTGCTGGTCCTGCTGGAAAGACAGACGTCCAAATGGGGGATCCAATACTTCTGCCTGTGAGAGGATTTGCTGGTCCTGCTGGAAAGACAGACGTCCAAATGGGGGATCCAATACTTCTGCCTGTGAGAGGATTTGCTGGTCCTGCTGGAAAGACAGACGTCCATATGGATGATCCAATGCTTCTGCTTGAGAGATCACAAGTCCAAATGAGAGAGCAAATCCTCTTACTTAGAAGATTACACAAGCAATTCAATACTTCTAAGAGAATTGCATATTTCAAAACTTGGAAGCCACTCGTGGCGATACGTTTCCTTTAATAAATGTCCTGAACTGTCCATAAGTGTCTTTTTCCACGGATTTAAGAACATAAGAATGGAGGAACACTGCAGAAGGCCTACTGGCCCATACAAGGCAAGCCCTATCAAAACCACTAATGTGGAAAAAGACACCCAGGGTATCGTGACATAGCATTCCTATAACATGGCAATATAAACACAAATGCAGTATAATGTGATCCTTTATTGACTACGTTTCGCCCACACATTATACTGCATTTGTGTTTATATTGCCATTGTGTCGGTATTTTATACCATTTATTTCCATTCCTATAACATAAGCATGACAGCCAGACTATATACTTTTTTTATATATTAAATAATGTATATTTACTCCCTTCAGACGCTTGCCCAGCATGTGTGACGGATTTAAGTTTAAAAGCCTAATTACTGAGTACAGGTTGTTGATATATATACAAATTACCTTATATTTTATATAATTTTCTTTCTTGTAACACGAACGTAATTACAAAGGTGTTTATTGAGTTTATGTAATCCGGTAAAAATACAGACAAAGGTATTAGTTTGATGTAGTACTATTACTGGGCCAGGTGAGTTGAAATCAGGTACCAAACTGTTGTATGACTTCAGTGTATTGAGAGAGGTGATGTAAGTAGGTTGTTTACTCAGTGAAGTTATTAAATCTAGACGAATGCATTCACCTACGGTGCTAGTGGCTCGGTTAATAACGCACTCGCCTCTCGTATTGAGTGTCCGTGGTTTGATCCCTTGCACGGGTGGAAACATTGGGCGTATTTCCTTACACCTGCTCTCCGTGCTAACCTAGCAGTAAGTACCTGGGTGTTAGTAGACTGGTGTGGGTGGCATCCTGGGGGACAAGATTAAAAGACATAAGGCAGACAGCTGCGGGTCATTATATGACTAAGACCCTCGTCAGGAAGCACTTGTACTGCGTTCTTATTTTTGTATTTTGTTATTATGTATTGCTTGTTATTTTGTATTTTTATTTTCTGTTTAGCTTATTACTACTGAAGACTAAAGAGGAGAGCGAGAGAAAAAGATCAAAGAGGAGAAAGAGAGGGAGACAAAAGTCAAAGAGAAGAGAGAGAGAGAGAGAGAGAGAGAGAGAGAGAGAGAGAGAGAGAGAGAGAGAGAGAGAGAGAGAGAGAGAGCACGATAGCTCCTGGTATAATAAGAAGCCCAGACGGAACTCAGGCAATTTACAGTACGCCTGGAGGCAGACAGTCTCAGGAAAGACGTCAGAGCGTGCTAAGAGCGTGCTAGAACGTCCCCAGCTCCTAGGAGCCTCCTAGTGGGCGTCCACTCTACCCACCTCCAGTCTCAGGAAAGACGTCAGAGCGTGCTAAGAGCATGCTAGAACGTCCCCAGCTCCTAGGAGCCTCCTAGTGGGCGTCCACTCTACCCACCTCCAGTCTCAAGAAAGACGTCAGAGCGTGCTAAGAGCATGCTAGAACGTCCCCAGCTCCTAGGAGCCTCCTAGTGGGCGTCCACTCTACCCACCTCACTCTTCCCCTCATCAAAACACCCCTCATTTATTTAATTGTTGTGATTACTAGTTCATATAAAAATCAATCTATTTCGTAATCATGTTGCCTGGCAGGGGGCCTTAGAGGTTACCCAAGTGGATAAATATTACCCTCTAGTTCCAAAATATATCGTTCTTTAGCGTCAAAAACCACAGGATTCCACAGACTTTCAATGATCTCTGAGTTTCAATCTCAAACATTTTGGGACAGGCTGATAGGACGTGGCACAATTTTTCTCCTTGATGTTAACAGCAATAACCAACTTACGTCTTCAATTGGTTTTCAGTTATGGTTAAATCCTGATAGATAATTACATTTATGCATTGTGTGCTTATCGTTGCAGAGAGAGAGGTAATGAGGGCTTGCAACGGGACGATTATTGCAGCTGGGAACTCGGTAGCCAAACACACCGGACCTGATTACTTCGCTAATGTGATAATTTTAATAGTGAATTGTAGTGTAGTGAGTTCTCATCCTCTCTCTCGCTAAGTAGGGATGTGTAGTGTACCTCTATTCTGACTGACGGGCTCTTGATCCTTGTAATTAGAGCGAAAATGATTGCCTTCTACTTTCAGTGAATATATAATAACTATATATATATATATATATATATATATATATATATATATATATATATATATATATATATATATATATATATATATATATATATATATATATATATATATTATATTCAACATATTTCGAATCCCAGTGAAAAATATCCGTAATTTGAGAAAAGACCTTTGAAGATTATATAACACACAAGGAGGGTAGGTGGAGGCAGGGATACGGAAGGAAGATGAGGATGAGGGAGAGATAGGGGATGTGGGGTAGGATAAGGGAGGGATAGGGGATGGGAGGACAGGATGAGGGAGAGCCGGAAAGACTCGACCAGTTGAGATTATTCGATGATACGACGATAAATAATCATTTGTAGTTGGGTGAAAACGACGGTAATCTCTGGAAATAAAATGTGGGATTTTTAACGTTTGAGCCAATTCGTTCAAACTGGCGGTATTTTCTTTATTTTGGCTGATAAATATGGGACTTTTCCTCAGTCTCTTCTTGTCCCTGAGGCTTCCATCACATGATCACAGGAGCTTCAGTCACCAAAATACAAATCATGACACATTGGTGGAATTGTGATTCACCAGACTCTGTGTGTGTGCATGTTGTTGGTGTTTATTATTGTGCTGAGTGAAACCAGACGCCAGATCGATGCTTACCCATGATGGGTAAAATGTAGACACAGATGTAATATAATGCCATCTTTATTGAGAACGTTTCGCCCACACAGTGGAATTTATAAAGTTATAAACAGCTCAACTTTTAGAGAAACGATAAAGCTATATATATGCTACGCAAGAAATTATTATTATTATTATTATTATTATTATTATTATTATTATTATTATTATTAAGTGAATGTGACCTGACCTAACTAGGTTAGGGCATTAGTTCAACCCGGTAGGAGACTTGAACCTGCCTCAAATGGGCCAGTAGGCCTGCTGCAGTGTTCCTTCTTTCTCATGTTCTTACTATGTACTCTGATGGTCACTTAACACTGAGAAGTACGTGCCTCTCAGTATGCACATACGTACAGAGAATTTAATCATTTTTACCCAGTAATAACCCACAGGAGTTAGGAGATTGACTGTTCTGTATATTTCGATACCCTTGTGGGTATCGAAATATACGGAAGGGTATCGAAATATACAGAAATATACCAAGTGTTCTGTACTCGTCTGAAGAAGCATACTGTATAGGTGATACGTCTCGGAATAAATTTACCTAATTAAGACATAACATATTATTATTATTATAATCAAAAAGAAGCGCTAAGCCACAAGGGCTATACAGCGTAGACATAACATAAGAATGGAGGAACACTGCAGAAGGCCTACGGCCCATACACATCAGGCCCTTATCAAAACCACCCCTACTGAAAGTTACCAAGAATGTAATAAGAACATAAGAACATAAGAACGAAGGAACACTGCAGAAGGCCTACTGGCCCATGCGAGGCAGGTCCAAGTCTCCTACCGGCTTAAGCCAATGCACCCAACCTAGTCATTTCAGGTCACATTGACTTAATCACATTGACACGAATCAAACCCAGTCCCTCCCACTCATATATTTAATTGTTGCACATATGTCTTATTTACCATTATTATTATTATTATTATTATTATTATTATTATTATTATTATTATTATTATTATTATTATTATTATCACCGCCAGCAACTTGCTTAAGACTTCTCATTTACCGTGGCGGACAGATTACCCGGGACTGGTATGGCCCATAAGTCGCATCACTGTTGCTACAACGGTTCCTAACTTACATACTTGTCAAGGTTAAGTCACCCAATTAGATGCCAATTTACGAGTCAAATTTTCTGGTGGATCTTTTCTTTTACAGGGACGTTGGTTGGGTATACTTTTTTATGATTAGATAATTAAGGTTAGGGTCGTCTCTCTTTCCCTTTAGCCTCTCTATCCACCCCTAGCTTCCCTATTTGATCCCTTAGGGGAGGTATTTGGCTAGTGGGTGGTCAAAGGGGTGAGGCCAAGCTAGCCATTCCAGATTACGAAAACTGAGTCATTTCAGACGTATTCAATCTGCAGGAATGAGACTGAACGAGCAGTTGACTGAGGAGTTATGGATCCAACGCACGGCACTGATCCAGGGGAGGGTGTTTGGGTGGGGGAAGGTAGGTAGGAGGGTGTTTGGGTGGGGGAAGGTAGGTGGGAGGGGTGATAGTTGCCGTGGGGGGAGGAGAAAGGTAGGAAATAAAGGTAGGGGAGGAAGGATAGGGGAATTTGTGGCTGGGAACTGGGGAGGGGAAAACATGATGGAGGAATAGGTGGGAGTGAAGAAATGGGAGGGTGTGAAGAAATGGGAGAGAGAGAAAAAATGGGAGGGTGTTGCTTCCTCTAAACCAAATTTCCATTCCTTTCTACCTATTAATCTTCCTAATTATTTTCCTCTAATGACCTATCCTAACCTATCCTAAGTTAACCCAACATAAACTAATCTAACCTTAACTTAATCTATGCTAACCTAAGTTAACATAGCTTAACATATCGTAATCTAACCTAACCTGATTAAAGCAGGTAATCTAACTTCTTCCTAACTAAATCTAACGTAAGCTAACCTAATCGAAAACCACAAATACTGAACGTTCAAAACATCGCGAACGCGGGGATACGCATGCAGCCCAATTCGTCAAGAAAATAATACACTCACTAATTAGAGAACAGGTCTTTCTCAGACCTCCACACGCACACACACGCCGCTAGACCAGTAGGTAATAAGTATTGACCCGCTGTCATAACGATCAACATTACTCCTCGAGCGCGGCAGTAGCGATCAACATTACTCTCAGCTCCTGTCGCTGTAAGACTTCCTCCTCCCGGACGCGACAGCCTCCATGGCCTCCGGGAAAACGTCTTAATCCCGACCTCCTACCTATAAACTTCGCCATGGAGTCAGTAATTAGATGCTTGAGCTATTAAGGCCGTCACTCATTAGGTGAGCAATAAGTGAGGGAGTCAGTATGTTAGCCCAATCAGTGAGTTGACTGGTGCGTGCCTCAACTATGATCAACTACGCACCAGCGCGATTGAATATTCTATGACCCTCGATCCTTCAATAGCTAGCTGACTTCAAGTCGCTAGAGGGATCTTGATTCAAGGAATTGCGCTTACCGTTCCCTTCCCTGGATGAAATCTGATTACCTACCATTTCCCAGACGTTGTTTGATCCAAGATAATAATAATAATAATAATAATAATAATAATAATAATAATAATAATAATAATATCCATGGGTCTTAAAAGGCAACTTAAAATGCCGGGAGCAAGGTACTAGTAACCCCTTCTCCTGTATAAATTGCTAAATTTATAAAGAAAAATTACATTTCTTCCTTTACAGGTCACTCTGCCTTGGTGGGAGACGGTCATTGTGTTAAAAAATTAATAGTAGTAATAATAATAATTCGTAATTTATTTTTGTCCCTGTATTCCCTATGTCAGTTGATGAATATTTATTGGTAGGCCCAGGAGCTAGCACTCGACACACAGGCATCTTAATAATCATATACACCTTAACAAAGGCCTTTACTTCCTATGGTAAGACGTATATGCAGGTTTTTTTCAGAGGCCCTCAGACTTAGTCAACAATTCAGCTCAAGGCAAGTGTATAGACTCGATCCTCCGTCCGGCAGGTGTTTTCCCGGTTATCAAGTTAAACACCAACAGTACAGGTGTTTGACACAACATTCAACCCCTGCAGGGCGATAAATAAGACACATGTGCAATAGATAGGTATCTTTATTCCGAAATGTTTCGGTAGGCGAAACATTTCGTCTGTTGACAAATACAGAATAATTAGCAGAAGCAATAGATATGTATACAATATATACAATACCTGTATACAGGTATTCAATACAAGTATACAGGCATACAATACCTGTCCGTATTGTATATGCATGTTTTTCTCCGAGGCGGTCGAACTTAGTCCACAATTCAGCTCAAGGCAAGTGTATAGACTCGATCCTCCGTCCGGCAAGTGTTTTTTCTCTTATCAAGTTAAACAGGCATACAATACCTGTCGGTATTCACTCTGCAGGTTGCTGCGAGGAACGAATCAATAATATCCGAAACCGTGGAAAAATAAACACAAAAGAATGGAAGAGCACTGCAGAAGGTCTACTGGCCCATACAATATGAAAGTTCACCTGTAATGGTTACCAACATTATTACGATATGTGTATAAATTGTTCAGAAAACCGACTAGTTGATAAATGAGATACTTGAGTAATATTTAGGAATCTTTATTCTGGGAACGTTTCGCCAGCCATTTTCTTCTTCAGTCCAGTACAGAGAAAGGTGGAAGAGGAGGAGGAGGAGGAGGAGTCTGAGGTAATCAGTCCCTCAGCCTGGAGTCGATGTGTTCACTCCATCAATCTTGTATTTTCGTTAAGACTGACGGACTGAACACATCGACTCCAGGTTGAGGGATTGATTACCTCAATCTCCTCCTCATTTTCCACCTTTTTCTGTACTGGACTGAAGAAACCACTGCTCTTGAATCTCAACATTCCTTACGGATGAGTGATGACAGCCTGACCCCAAATATTCAAGATAATCACAGCCTGACCCCACAAAGTTTTCCCGTGGGCAACGGTAAACAATATGATGTTCAATGAGGACAAATTCCAACTACTCCGTTATGGAAAACTGGAGGAGATAATAACTAGAACAGAGTATACTACTGACTCCGGCCATACAATAGAGCGGAAAAATAATGTAAGGGACCTGGGAGTAGTAATGTCTGAGGATCTCACTTTCAAGGATCACAACAGTGCCACGATCGCACGTGCAAAGAAAATGATAGGATGGATAATGAGAACTTTCAAAACGAGAGATGCCAAGCCCATGATGATCCTTTTCAAATCACTTGTTCTCTCTAGGCTGGAATACTGCTGTACATTAACATCTCCATTCAAAGCAGGTGAAATCGCAGATCTAGAGAGTGTACAGAGATCCTTTACTGCACGTATAAATTCTGTCAAGCACCTTAACTACTGGGAACGCTTGGAAGCACTTGACTTGTACTCGTTGGAACGCAGGAGGGAGAGATATATCATAATCTACACTTGGAAAATCTTGGAAGGAATGGTCCCAAATCTGCACACAGAAATCACTCCCTACGAAAGTAAAAGACTGAGCAGGCGATGCAAAATGCCCCCAATAAAAAGTAGGGGCGCCATTGGTACACTAAGGGAAAACACCATAAGTGTCCGGGGCCCAAAACTGTTCAACAGCCTCCCATCAAGCATTAGGGGAATTGCCAATAAACCCCTGGCTGCCTTCAAGAGAGAGCTGGACAGATACCTAAAGTCAGTGCCGGATCAGCCGGGCTGTGGCTCGTACGTTGGACTGCGTGCGGCCAGCAGTAACAGCCTAGTTGATCAGGCCCTGATCCATCGGGAGGCCTGGTCATGGACCGGGCCGCGGGGGCATTGATCCCCGGAATAACCTCCAGGTAACACATTCAAGACAATCACAGCCTGACGCCACATATTCAAGACAAGGTCTGTGCCCTCTCACAAAAATCTTTCAGTATTTGGGAAAAAGAGATCCTGTCAAGAAACAGCATGCTAATCTGATAGGGATCTTGCAATGGATCCTGCAGTGGGATCTGCAGTGGGTCCTGCAGTGGGTCCTGCAGTGGGTCCTGCAGTGGGTCCTGCAATGGATCCTGCAGTGGGTCCTGCAGTGGGTCCTGCAGTGGGTCCTGCCGTGGGTCCTGCAGTGGGTCCTGCAGTGGGTCCTGCAGTGGGTCCTGCAGTGGATCCTGCCGTGGGTCCTGCAGTGGGTCCTGCAGTGGGTCCTGCAGTGGGTCCTGCAGTGGGTCCTGCAGTGGGTCCTGCAGTGGGTCCTGCAGTGGATCCTGCCGTGGGTCCTGCAGTGGGTCCTGCAGTGGGTCCTGCAGTGGGTCCTGCCGTGGGTCCTGCAGTGGGTCCTGCCGTGGGTCCTGCAGTGGGTCCTGCAGTGGGTCCTGCAGTGGGTCCTGCAGTGGATCCTGCAGTGGGTCATACAGTGGGTCCTGCAGTGGGTCCTGCAGTGGATCCTGCCGTGGGTCCTGCAGTGGGTCCTGCAGTGGGTCCTGCAGTGGGTCCTGCAGTGGATCCTGCCGTGGGTCCTGCAGTGGGTCCTGCAGTGGGTCCTGCAGTGGGTCCTGCAGTGGGTCCTGCAGTAGGTCCTGTGAAGAGATGAAGTAATCAGTCCCAAGACTGAGGGACTGATTACCTCATCTTTTGTATATAGTTCTACAGTCTTCCAATTATGTCCTTGAATTTGTATTGATAAAGCCACTGGAGGGCGAAACGTCTGTAATAAAGATTCCCAGATGTTGCACATGTGTCTAATTTTCATCATATCTGTAAGGATATATGCATGCTATCCTGCAGAGTAGTGGATGAGCAGAACACTCTGCCTAGTGGAATCACTGAAGGTAAAACCTTGGATAGGCTCAAATATAGGTTAGATGAAAGTATACAAGGTTTCAGGACTGAAACGTTTTCTAATAAATGTCCTAGTGTTTACTCAGGTGTCTTTCTAAACCAGATTAGATAAATACACGAGTGAGACTGGCTGGATGTGAATGGATTTTGTCAGTGGGTTTGGGTTTGAGAAGGACCTGCCTAGTATGGGACAGTAGGCCTGATGCAGTGTTCTTCCTTATGTTATGTATCCTGCAGTGGTCCTGCCAGGAGCCTGCTGGAAACGCAAGACAGCCAGGACGTCCCCAACTGTGCCTCGCGAGGAGGTTCGCTGCGCACACTAACACCGCCATTAATGATTCTTCATTAATAACACACTCAGGGGCCATATAACATTGTAGGAACTATCCCTTGACACTGTTGATGCTGCTGTTTTTTTTTTTTTGCTGTTAACGCTGCTACTTGCTGCCGGTATTACAGAGGTAACAGCAGCAGCGGCAGCATCCCTGACTACTTCTGCATCTTCCTTCAGCATCCCTACTGACTTCTCTCTCCATCGTCTCTCCTTTCTCCTTTTGCCTCTCCTCTCTACTCTACTCCCATCTAAAAGTTCTCCACATATTCTTTGTTACACCCTTTTGAAAACCCTTGTTGAAAACCCTGACCAATACTCCTTAAATCCCTATAAACCCTCGCTAATAAACCTTCCAGTGTCCCTAAGTCTTTGTCAGATCTATTTACACAATTCTCAGGTAATTACAGCCATTTTCAAGTAACTGAAACCTTTAGTAATAACCATTAAATTTTCTTAACCTCTTCTAAGGTACCCACACCCATTTCTCTGTACTAGTTTGCCACTGATGTCAACTACGCCTCTATACCTTGTACATGTGTTTTTAGAAATAACGCTGTTGTATTATTATCAATATTATCCTTTAACCTCTTCTCAGGCCCTTAAACCTTAACTAACAAACCTTCTCAGGCCCTAAAACCTTAACTAACAAACCTTCTCAGAGCCCTAAAACCTTAACTAACAAACCTTCTCAGGCCCTAAAACCTTAACTAACAAACCTTCTCAGGCCCTAAAACCTTAACTAACAAACCTTCTCAGGCTCTAAAACCTTAACTAACAAACCTTCTCAAACCCTAAAACCTTAACTAACAAACCTTCTCAGGCTCTAAAACCTTAACTAACAAACCTTCTCAGGCCCTAAAACCTTAACTAACAAACCTTCTCAGGCTCTAAAACCTTAACTAACAAACTTTCTCAGGCCCTAAAACCTTAACTAACAAACCTTCTCAGGCCCTAAAACCTTAACTAACCTTCTCAGGCCCTAAAACCTTAACTAACAAACCTTCTCAGGCCCTAAAACCTTAACTAACAAACCTTCTCAGGCCCTAAAACCTTAACTAACAAACCTTCCCAGGCTCTAAAACCTTAACTAACAAACCTTCTCAGAGCCCTAAAACCTTAACTAACAAACCTTCTCAGGCCCTAAAACCTTAACTAACAAACCTTCTCAGGCCCTAAAACCTTAACTAACAAACCTTCTCAGGCCCTAAAACCTTAACTAACAAACCTTCTCAGGCCCTAAACCTTAACTAACAAACCTTCTAAGGCCCTAAACGACTGGATGTAATGTACAAATATCATGTATGCGTACCCCAGCCTGCAGACAGCTACTAAACTCTACGTTACATTAGAATGCAACGTAGAGGGAACCACAGTCATTCTGTAGCCATTAGTCGCCTCATGTAGCGAGCCCTGGAAGCTGAAAGTCAAGAGTAGGTCGTAACCTCATAGTGGAGAGGGAGAGAGTGGATAGGTGAGAGAGGGAGAGTAGATGGTGGGGTAGGAGAGGGTATCCGGAGGAAAGAACAGCAGATGAAGCGGTTACTGTTGCCCTTTCTGTTGTTCTGGTGAGATGTTATTGTTTTACACAGGGTTTTACAAGGTTAGGTTTCGAGTTTCTAACTTTATTTACAAGCTAAGAGCTGTTACCTTCATCAGTTTATTTGAAAGTCATTTTGTACAGGGTTTTACAAGGTTAGGTTTCGAGTTTCTAACTTTATTTACAAGCTAGGAACTGTTACCTACATCAGCTTATTTGAAAGTCATTTTGTACGGGGTTTTACTAGGTTAGGTTCGGAGTTCCTAACTTTATTTACAAGCTAGGAACTGTTACCTACATCAGCTTATTTGAAAGTCATTTTGTACGGGGTTTTACAAGGTTAGGTTCGGAGTTCCTAACTTTATTTACAAGCTAGGAACTGTTACCTACATCAGCTTATTTGAAAGTCATTTTGTACGGGGTTTTACAAGGTTAGGTTCGGAGTTCCTAACTTTATTTACAAGCTAGGAACTGTTACCTACATCAGCTTATTTGAAAGTCATTTTGTACGGGGTTTTACTAGGTTAGGTTCGGAGTTCCTAACTTTATTTACAAGCTAGGAACTGTTACCTACATCAGCTTATTTGAAAGTCATTTTGTACGGGGTTTTTACAAGCTGATGTAGGTAATAGATAATAGATAAAGTAGGTAATGTGAGATATTCAATAAAAAGACTTAGCGTGTAAATAAAATTAGGAATCTTAAACCTAACCTTGTAGAGCCCTGTGTAAATAAAAATTATACTGTATTTGCTTTTGTCTCTGCTTTTGTTGCTCTAGCACTTTACTAAGCGGTTCTGGTGCTCGGCTAACCTGATCTAATACTTACGTAAGCAATATAATGCTTCATATAGCAGTTCTTGCGCATACGAAGCAGTTCTAGAGCCTCGATAAGCAATTATCGTTCTTAGTAAACAGTGTCACAGAGTTTACTGAGCAGTTCTTGTCAAACAGGTCTGGTGCTTTCATTTGCAGTTCTAGAGTTAGTTTCAAAGGCAGTTATAGTGCTTATTTAAGAGCTCTTGTTCTTTATCAAGCTTTGGTAAGCAATTAGAGTGGCACTCTTATAGTTCTGGTGCCTCGCTAAGCAATTAGTGGCAGTCTTATAGTTCTGGTGCCTCGCTAAGCAATTAGAGTGGCACTCTTATAGTTCTGGTACCTCGTTAAGCAATTAGAGTGGCACTCTTATAGTTCTGGTACCTCGTTAAGCAATTAGAGTGGCACTCTTATAGTTCTGGTACCTCGTTAAGCAATTAGAGTGGCACTCTTATAGTTCTGGTACCTCGTTAAGCAATTAGAGTGGCACTCTTATAGTTCTGGTACCTCGCTAAGCAATTAGAGTGGCACTCTTATAATTCTGGTACCTCGTTAAGCAATTAGAGTGGCACTCTTATAGTTCTGGTACCTCGTTAAGCAATTAGAGTGGCACTCTTATAGTTCTGGTACCTCGTTAAGCAATTAGACTGGCACTCTTATAGTTCTGGTACCTCGCTAAGCAATTATAGTGGTTATCGAAGAGTTCTAATTCTACGATAAGCAATTCTAGCATTTTGTTAAGCAGTTATAGAGGCACTCTAATCAATTCTAGCGCTTAGCTTAGCGGTTCTGAGTCTTCGAGTGTAAGTCCATGGCAGTGGTGTGTGTGTGTGTGTGTGTGTGTGTGTGTGTGTGTGTGTATTATTGAGGTTAAGTCAGGGAGAGGACGAAGGGGTGCTGAAAGAGAGCCCTGGGCATGATGACAGTGGTCAGGTGTGATAGCAGTGGTGGTAATGTGTCGATAGTGGTAAGGAGAACGTGTGAGCCAGGAGATGATAGCAGACTACAAGGTGATGACAGTGGTACAACGCTGGTGGAGTAATGATGGAGGAGGCAGAGGTGGGGCGCTGGACTTGGAGGAGTGAGAGAGGGAGGGGATGATACTGGAGGAGGCAGAAGCGGGGTGCTGAAATTGGAGGAGGGAGAGAGGGAGGTGGTAATGATGGAGGAGGCACAGGTGGGGCGCTGAACTTGGAGGAGGGAGAGAAGGAAGGGATGTTGATGAAGGAGGTGAGGTGCACGCCGGAATGAGAGGAGGAGGAGGAGAAGGAGGTGGAAAAAGGGGTGTGAGGATGCGGAGATGACCGTGGAAGTGATGACATAGCTAAGACTATCATCAACTTCATCACTATCATCACACAGATTATTGCTTATCGTTGATTCCACATCTCGCCCTCACTGATGACCACCACTCACTTTTCTTATTATTCTCATCCCTTCTGGGGCCACGAGAGGCCAGGATGTTGTTGTGGGGTGGCTGGGGTGTAGTTGAGGTTGTGTGGTAGCTGGGGTGTACATCAGGTTGTGTGGTGGCTGGGGTGTAGTTGAGGTTGTGTGGTAGCTGGGGTGTACATCAGGTTGTGTGGTGGCTGGGGTGTAGTTGAGGTTGTGTGGTAGCTGGGGTGTACATCAGGTTGTGTGGTGGCTGGGGTGTAGATGAGGTTGTGTGGTAGCTGGGGTGTACATCAGGTTGTGTGGTGGCTGGGGTGTAGATGAGGTTGTGTGGGGTTGGGTGTAGATGTTGTGGGATGGCTGGGGTGTAGATGAGGTTGTGTGGTGGCTGGGGTGTACATCAGGTTGTGTGGTGGCTGGGGTGTAGATGAGGTTGAATTGTGGATGGGGTGTAGATGTTGTTTGGTTGCTGGGGTGTAGATGAGGTTGTTTGGTGGATGGGGTGTAGATGAGGTTGTGTGGTAGCTGGGGTGTACATCAGGTTGTGTGGTGGCTGGGGTGTAGATGAGGTTGTGTGGTAGCTGGGGTGTACATCAGGTTGTGTGGTGGCTGGGGTGTAGATGAGGTTGAATTGTGGCTGGGGTGTAGATGTTGTTTGGTTGCTGGGGTGTAGATGAGGTTGTTTGGTGAATGGGGTGTAGATGAGGTTGTGTGGTAGCTGGGGTGTACATCAGGTTGTGTGGTGGCTGGGGTGTAGATGAGGTTGTGTGGGGTTGGGTGTAGATGTTGTGGGATGGCTGGGGTGTAGATGAGGTTGTGTGGTGGCTGGGGTGTACATCAGGTTGTGTGGTGGCTGGGGTGTAGATGAGGTTGCATTGTGGCTGGGGTGTAGATGTTGTTTGGTTGCTGGGGTGTAGATGAGGTTGTTTGGTGGATGGGGTGTAGATGAGATTGTGTGGTAGCTGGGGTGTACATCAGGTTGTGTGGTGGCTGGGGTGTAGATGAGATTCTGTGGGGCCGGGGTGTAGATGAGGTTGCTTTGTGGCTGGGGTGTAGATGAGGTTGCTTTGTGGCTGGGGTGTAGATGAGGTTGTTTGGTGGCTGGGGTGTAGATGAGGTTGTTTGGTGGATGGGGTGTAGATTAGGTTGTTTGGTGGGTGGGGTATAGATGAGGTTGTGTGGTGGCTGGGGTGTAGATGAGGTGTGGTGGCTGCGGTGTAGATGAGGTTGTTTGGTGGCTGGGGTGTAGATGAGGTTGTATGGTAGCTGGGGGGTAGATGAGGTTGTGTGGTGGTTAGGGTGTAGATGAGGTTGTATGGTAGCTGGGGTGTAGATGAGGTTGTGTGGTGGCTGGGGTGTAGATGACGTTGTATGGTAGCTGGGGTGTAGATGAGGTTGTGTGGTGGCTGGGGTGTAGATGAGGTTGCATTGTGGCTGGTGTGTAGATGAGGTTTTGTGGTGGCTGGGGTGTAGATGAGGTTCTTTGGTGGTTGGAGTGTACATGAGGTTGCATGGTAGCTGGAGTGTAGATGAGGTTGTATGGTAACTGGGGTGTAGATGAGGTTGTATGGTAGCTGGGGTGTAGATGAGGTTGTATGGTAGCTGGGGTGTAGATGATGTTGTATAGTAGCTGGGGTGTAGATGAGGTTGTATGGTAGCTGGGGTGTAGATGAGGTTGTATGGTAGCTGGGGTGTAGATGAGGCTGTATGGTAACTGGGGTGTAGATGAGGTTGTATGGTAGCTGGGGTGTAGATGAGGTTGTATGGTAACTGGGGTGTAGATGAGGTTGTATGGTAGCTGGGGTGTAGATGATGTTGTATAGTAGCTGGGGTGTAGATGAGGTTGTATGGTAGCTGGGGTGTAGATGAGGTTGTATGGTAGCTGGGGTGTAGATGAGGCTGTATGGTAACTGGGGTGTAGATGAGGTTGTATGGTAGCTGGGGTGTAGATGAGGTTGTATGGTAACTGGGGTGTAGATGAGGTTGTATGGTAGCTGGGGTGTAGATGAGGTTGTATAGTAGCTGGGGTGTAAATGAGGTTGCATGGTAGCTGGGGTGTAGATGAGGTTGTATGGTAGCTGGGGTGTAGATGAGGTTGTAAGGTAGCTGGGGTGTAGATGAGGCTTATGGTAACTGGGGTGTAGATGAGGTCGTATGGTAGCTGGGGTGTAGATGAGGCTGTATGGTGGCTTGGGAGTAGATGAGGTTGTATGGTAGCTGGGGTGTAGATGAGGTTGTATAGTAGCTGGGGAGTAGATGAGGTTGTACGGTAGCTGGGGTGTTGATGAGGTTGTATTTTAGCTGGGGAGCAGATGAGATTGTATTGTAGCTGGGGTGTAGATGAGGTTGTATTGTAGCTGGGGTGTAGATGAGGTTGTATGGTAGCTGGGGTGTAGATGAGGTTGTATGGTAGCTGGGGTGTAGATGAGGTTGTATGGTAGCTGGGGTGTAGATGAGGTTGTATGGTAGCTGGGGTGTAGATGAGGTTGTATGGTAGCTGGGGTGTAGATGAGGTTGTATGGTAGCTGGGGTGTAGATGAGGTTGTATGGTAGCTGTGGTGTAGATGAGGTTGTATGGTAGCTGTGGTGTAGATGAGGTTGTATGGTAGCTGGGGTGTAGATGAGGTTGTGGGGTGTTATAAGGAGATTACTGGGGGGTGTTGTAGGTTCGAGTCAAACCATTTATTCAACATTACTGTTAAAGTAATCCTTGTATCATCTGGTAAATGCAATCATACAAATAAATCATCACTTTATACAGTATCATACAGCATGTTGATACAGTCTTAGTATACAGTTTCACAATGTGTATGATTATCCAACTAAATACAATATTACGAGAAATATTAATATTAAATTCTTACTCCCAGGTCTTTACAGTCTAATTTTATTTTATCTGATCTTATTAACCAGATTTATTTATAACAAAATACAGCGTTTCTTTAATATATATAAAATCTAATTTATTCTGATTGCATGTTTCGGGATTTAATTTTTTTTTTCAAATTTTAATCTATATTTTTTCCCACTGAAGCCTCATATATTTACAAGAATTTTTTTTTTTATGTATGTGAAGGGGTTTAACCTTGTGGGTTACCTTGTGGGAGTAGTGCAGGCTCGATCCTCCGTCCGTTGATCGTGAGACAAAGACGAGAGGTTTATTTTTTATTATATATAAATATTTTTTTTTTCCATTTACGACGTAGACTCCATATATTAGGAATTTGAATGTGTGTGTGTGTGTGTGTGTGTGTGTGTGTGTGTGTGTGTGTGTGTGTGTACTCACCTAGTTGTACTCACCTAGTTGAGGTTGCAGGGGTCGAGTCCGAGCTCCTGGTCCCGCCTCTTCACTGGTCGCTACTAGGTCACTCTCCCTGAACCGTGAGCTGTATCATACCTCTGCTTAAAGCTATGTATGTGTGTATGTGTGTGTGTGTGTGTGTGAGTGTGTATGTATGTGTGTGTATGTGTGTGTGTTTGTGTGTGTTTGTGTGTGTGTATGTGTGTGTGTGAGTGTGTGTGTGTGTGAGTGTATGTGTGTGTGTGTGTGTGTGTGTGTGTGTGTGTGTGTGTGTGTGTGTGTGTGTGTGTGTATACTCACCTAGTTGTGATTGCAGGGGTCGAGCCACAGCTCGTGTGTGTGTGTGAGTGTGTGTGTGAGTGTGTGTGTGTGTGTGTGAGTGTGTGTGTGTGTGTGAGTGTGAGTGTGTGTGAATGTGTGTGTGTATGTGTGTGTGTGTGTGTGAGTGTGTGTGTGTGTGTGTGTGTGTGTGTGTGTGTGTGTGTGTGTGTGTGTGTGTGAGTGTGAGTGTGTGTGAATGTGTGTGTGTATGTGTGTGTGTGTGTGTGTGTGTGTGTGTGTGTGTGTGAGTGTGTGTGACTGTGTGTGTGTGTGTGTGTGTGTGTGTGTGAGTGTGTGTGTGTGTGTGTGTGTGTGTGTGTGTGTGTGTGTGTGAGTGTGTGTGTGTGTGTGTGTGTGTGTGTTTGACATACTGTGTGTAGTCTGTGTAATTCTGCTTTAAAGAATATTATGGAATACAGAGAATTCATTGTTGTATAAGTGTATTATTTTGGTTTAAAAGTTGAGTAAGCGTTTTGTGATAGTTTCAGTGTTTAGTAAGGGCATTACAATGGTTTTAAGAATCCATATTTTTTTTTACTGTGTTCCACTACATTCATCTGTTTTTTTCTCTCTCACTCTCTCTTCCCTGAACTAATTCTTATCTCGCATCAGATATCAATAAGTGAGAAAAATTCTTCACTTTTGTATTTGAAATGGTTTTAATCTCTCTTTCTCTCAATAAAAAATTAAAAAACTCTTTCTTTATCTTCCTCATCTATCATCTGAACCACAAAACATGACACACCTAAGAGTTGACTCTCTCCTTCCATTAAATAAGCCAGTTCTTTTGCTACGACATCACGACAAAAATAACACAGCCGTTGGCCGAAAAGCTCTCCTCATTCTCCTATCCCCCCTTCCTCCTCCTCCTCTTCCTCTTCCCTCCTCCTCCTCAATCAGCCAAATGAACGTGTGATAATCTGACAGTGGAGGTAATTTACCGACTTTGTGTTAAGGTCTGGCGGTGCAAGAGTGTAGAAGGGCCCCGTCCCCTGGTGTAATTCCCCGTCATCTGCAACAGTTTGGTCCTTAATCTAGTCGGGCTGGGGTGTTGCTTATCAGTGGCTCATCACCGGGTAACAGATGGTCCCTGGTGTTCATCCCGGTCGGACCAGCCTCCAGCTCCGTGTTGGCTGGCCAGACATGTTGTATACTTCCACTAGCTGGAGAGAAGCAGGGATGTTTGGTTTTCTAGACTCTAGATGGCGTCGTACGAATAGTTATCAAAGTCACTACATTTAACACACTGACTGTATCCCAGTGAGGTAGTCTGACCTCCAACCTCCATAAAAAAAGAGGAAATGCATTCATCGCCATTCAGTCAATCGTTGTTTTGCCCAGAGTGCTAGCAGTATAGTTCAGATGACCCTCCGAATTGCAACATCCTCATCCCTCCTTCAGAGTGCAATCGCTAGAGGTCAGGGCAAAACTTATTTTTTTTCAGTCACTAGATGTCAGGTTACAGCCGTTAGATAGCAGGATAAAATTTGGTTTCCAGTCACTAGATGGCAGGGCAAAGCTTACGTTTCAGTCGCTAGAGGGCGAGGTAAGAATAATTTTTCAGTCTCTGGCAGTCAGGGCAAAATTCGTTTTTCAAGCACTGTAAGACTCAGACGCCAGTCGCTAGATGGCGGGATAATATTCGTTTTCTAATCACTAGATGGCAGGTAAAGACTTAGGTTTCAGTTGTTACATGGCAGTATTAGACTCATTTTTTTCAGTAGCTTGATATTAGGATAATACTAGTTTATTTTCGGTTACGAGTAGGCAGCATGATACCAAAGTTCTATTCGCTAAATGGCAGTGTAACACTGTTTGCAGTCGCTAGATGGCATCGTATTATTCGTATTTCACTCGCTAGATGACAGGATAAAAGATTTTCAGAAGCTACTTGGCAGGATCTGACAGATTTCAGTTGCCAGATGGCGGCGTAAGTCTTAGGCTTCACTCAATAGATGGCAGCGTAACACTAGAAGACAGCCCAGTTACAATACCCGGCCAATTGAGTATCAGCTAGTTATAATAGCCTAGGACTAGGGGCTCTGTTAGTTACAATACCCAGCCAGTAGAGGGCAGGTCTGGTGGGGAGGGTAGCCACACTCCACTCTGTAATTACCATTAATTAGCCAAAACAAACACGATAATCATGACGCTCTACAGCCAAACTGGGAGGAGTCGTGTACAAGGAAGATAAAAACATTCTCTCTCCACCAATTCATCTCTTGCTGAGGCGCCTTACTCCACCATCTCTTCATCTCAGGTTCTAGCATCTCACTCCGCCATCTTTCCATCTTTGCTTGTGGCTCAGACTGTGGCGTAATGCTGTACAGACGCATTCACTTCCATGGAGCCACACATGTTCTCCGAGTGACTCCAGACTCTTGCCCAGACTGAAATTTTACAGAGTTTACGACTCTAACTCAACCCGCAGGAGAATGCCGCTGATTGATCTTACATTCTTAAGTAAATATTAAGTTACATTAGAAACTAATGCTAAGATAAGATGAAAAAAAATATGGCTGGGACGCAAGCCTGCATTATAGTAACGGTATACAGAGAACTTTATCTTAACCTCATAAAGTTTTATTCATAAAGCTCTGCTTCTAAGCGAAATGTTGCCCCAATAAAGTCTTGTTCTGCATATTTGTGTTCCTGTTCAAATACCTGTCGACGTTTTGCCCTTCAAAAAAAAATCTGATTTTAGAAGCAAGCTTCTCTGGAGCCACGGGTGCCATCGAAAAATTGCGAACGATTATAATTGCTGGGAGTTAATATATGGAAATTATATGTTTGGGTATTATAAATCATACATAAATTTGTCTTCAAATTATAATGGTGGCGAGGAGATTAATTTTACAATGGGAGTGGGAAGGACTGACAGTATAGATAAAATCTAATGAAGCATTGAAGAAAATAATATTGAAGTTCTCGTTGCATTAGCGTTGCCAATTTGCGTAGAGATTTATCAATCTACACAGAGCGAAACGTAGATGCGATAAAAACGTGTTCTTCAACTGCGTGTATTTTTCAGTTTTGTTGGCAGGATGGTTTTGGATTTTATCTAGAAAGTAGGGAGAATAATAGAGCCTTGTGGAACACCAGTCGTGGAACACCAGTCGTGATGCTGAGGAGAGATCAGTTGTGGAATACCAGTCATGATGCTGAGGAGAGATCAGTTGTGGAATACCAGTCGTGATGCTGAGGAGAGATCAGTTGTGGAATACCAGTCGTGATGCTGAGGAGATATCAGTTGTGGAATACCAGTCGTGATGCTGAGGAGAGATCAGTCGTGGAACACCAGCCGTGATGCTGAGGAGAGATCAGTCGTGGAACACCAGCCGTGATGCTGAGGAGAGATCAGTCGCGGAACACCAGTCTTGGTACTGAAGAGAGACGATGAGTAAAGTTAAGAAAATTATAATAGAAGAAATAAATAAAAGATAAAGAGAAATTAAGAATACACACACACACACACACACACACACACACACACACACACACACACACACACACACACACACACACACACACACACACACACACACACACACACACACATATATATATATATATATATTTATATATATATATATATATATATATAGGGAGGTACCACCTCTAGAACTGTCCTGGTAATGTGTATGAGATTTTATCATTTAATTATTATAATTATGTACTTTTTTACTGTCAGATTATATTAAAATAATTTAATAATTGCTTTATATATTGTTCATTAATTATTAACTATGAGACAGCTTCTTGTCCAACAAGTTTTTAAGATGGAGAAAGTGAGAGCCAGAAATGATCTATTGTAGGAGCAAGAAATTAAACAAGTCTTACAAGTGTCTTGTTTTTTTTTTTTTGTAGTGTTTCTTGTTTGTCTTCATTAATTTTTTTTTTTTTTGGTATTTTTGGGGGAAGCTTACTCACGTCTGCTAGTTATTTAAACCTGTACCTTTCAAAACCTGCCTTATATTCGCCTTCCAACCCTTCCGGGACATTGTCAACCTCTCAAAACCTCCTTCATACTCATCTTTCAACCCTCCTGGACATCCCCTACCTCTTAAAATTTCCACACCCACCTTCCAACCCTTCCTGGACATTGTCAACCTCTCAAAACCTCCTTCATACTCCTCTTTCAACCCTCCTGGACATCCCCTACCTCTTAAAATTTCCACACCCACCTTCCAACCCTTCCTGGACATTGTCAACCTCTCAAAACCTCCTTCATACTCCTCTTTCAACCCTCCTGGACATCCCCTACCTCTTAAAATTTCCACACTCACCTTTCAATCCTTCCTGGACATCGTCTGCCTCTCAAAACCTCCTTCATACTCCTCTTTCAACCCTCCTGGACATCCCCTACCTCTTAAAATTTCCACACTCACCTTTCAATCCTTCCTGGACATCGTCTGCCTCTCAAAACCTCCTTCATACTCATCTTTCAACCCTCCTGGACATCTCCTACCTCTTAAAATTTCCACACTCACCTTTCAATCCTTCCTGGACATCGTCTGCCTCTCAAAACCTCCTTCATACTCCTCTTTCAACCCTCCTGGACATCCCCTACCTCTTAAAATTTCCACACTCACCTTTCAATCCTTCCTGGACATCGTCTGCCTCTCAAAACCTCCTTCATACTCCTCTTTCAACCCTCCTGGACATCCCCTACCTCTTAAAATTTCCACACCCACCTTCCAACCCTTCTTGGACATCGTCAACCTCTCAAAACCTCCTTCATACTCCTCTTTCAACCCTCCTGGACATCCCCTACCTCTTAAAATTTCCACACTCACCTTTCAATCCTTCCTGGACATCGTCTGCCTCTCAAAACCTCCTTCATACTCCTCTTTCAACCCTCCTGGACATCCCCTACCTCTTAAAATTTCCACACTCACCTTTCAATCCTTCCTGGACATCGTCTGCCTCTCAAAACCTCCTTCATACTCATCTTTCAACCCTCCTGGACATCTCCTACCTCTTAAAATTTCCACACTCACCTTTCAATCCTTCCTGGACATCGTCTGCCTCTCAAAACCTCCTTCATACTCCTCTTTCAACCCTCCTGGACATCCCCTACCTCTTAAAATTTCCACACTCACCTTTCAATCCTTCCTGGACATCGTCTGCCTCTCAAAACCTCCTTCATACTCCTCTTTCAACCCTCCTGGACATCCCCTACCTCTTAAAATTTCCACACTCACCTTTCAATCCTTCCTGGACATCGTCTGCCTCTCAAAACCTCCTTCATACTCATCTTTCAACCCTCCTGGACATCCCCTACCTCTTAAAATTTCCACACCCACCTTCCAACCCTTCCTGGACATCGTCAACCTCTCAAAACCTTCTTCATATTCCTCTTTCAACCCTCCTGGACATCACCTACCTCTTAAAATTTCCACACCCACCTTCCAACCCTTCCTGGACATCGTCAACCTCTCAAAACCTCCTTCATACTCATCTTTCAACCCTCCTGGACATCCCCTACCTCTTAAAATTTCCACACCCACCTTCCAACCCTTCCTGGACTTCTACCTCTTAAAACCTCCTTCATATTCGCCTTCCAGCTGTGTAGAATATAGGGTGTCTGTGGGTTATGACTGATTAGGTTAATGATCCAATCAAGTCAGTTATGAAATTCAGTCCAGAAACCTACCATCCCATATCTGTCTACCTGAATTCTTACCTCTAGTTTACACATGGGGCAGTATGTGGTGAGCCATTTGCGGATATGTAGGCTCTGGTGGCCTGGTGGTTAACGCTCTCGCTTCACACGGTGAGGGCCTGGGTTCGATTCCCAGCCAGAGTAGAAACATTGGACGTGTTTCTTTCCACCTGTTGTCTATGTTCCCCATCAGTAAAATGGGTACCTGGGTGTTAGTCGACTGGTGTGGGTCGCATCCTGGGACACTGACCTAAGGAGGCCTGGTCACAGACCGGGCCGCGGGGGCGTTGACCCCCGGAACTCTCTCCAGATAAACTCCAGATCTCTAGGCTGGAAAATATGGTAAGACCCTTCATTTCTCGGCCCCAATAAAGTATAAGTAACGCAAAGGTAATACCTGATACTGGGTACTTACTCGTGGCTTGTGGGGGCCTTCGGTACTTCAGCTGATCCCCAAGTACAAGTACATGTATACAAGTAAGTTTTATCTTTATTGATTATACAGACGTACGTTGTATCATTATTAAACACGTACATTGCATCGAGTCATTAAACTTAAACACATTAAACATAAACACATCAAGTCATTAAACCTAAACACATTAAACTTAAACACATCGAGTCATTAAACTTAAACACATTAAACTTAAACACATTAAACTTAAACACATCGAGTCATTAAACTTAAACACATTAAACTTAAACACATTAAACTTAAACACATTAAACTTAAACACATTAAACTTAAACACATCGAGTCATTAAACTTAAACACATTAAACTTAAACACATCGAGTCATTAAACTTAAACACATTAAACTTAAACACATCGAGTCATTAAACTTAAACACATTAAACTTAAACACATCGAGTCATTAAACTTAAACACATTAAACTTAAACACATCGAGTCATTAAACTTAAACACATTAAACTTAAACACATCGAGTCATTAAACTTAAACACATTAAACTTAAACACATCGAGTCATTAAACTTAAACACATTAAACTTAAACACATCGAGTCATTAAACTTAAACACATTAAACTTAAACACATCGAGTCATTAAACTTAAACACATTAAACTTAAACACATCGAGTCATTAAACTTAAACACATCGAGTCATTAAACTTAAACACATTAAACTTAAACACATCGAGTCATTAAACTTAAACACATTAAACTTAAACACATCGAGTCATTAAACTTAAACACATTAAACTTATACACATCGAGTCATTAAACTTAAACACATTAAACTTAAACACATCGAGTCATTAAACTTAAACACATTAAACTTATACACATCGAGTCATTAAACTTAAACACATTAAACTTAAACACATCGAGTCATTAAACTTAAACACATTAAACACATTAGTCATTAAACGAATCATTAAACGTAAACACATGTGTAAAAACACATCTCTATTATCCAGTCATTAAGCATAAACACTTGTGTTTTATTGAGTAATTAATCGCATTAAAGTGAGTTTTATCAAGTTATTCATCATCAACATATATATGTAAAACACACGTGAATAAACACGTGTTTTATCCAGTCATTAAACGTAAACACGTGTGTTTCATCAAGTAATTAAACGCATAAAATTAAGTTTTATCGAATCATTCAACATCAACATGTATGTAAAAAATACGTGAATAAACACGTTTATTTTATCCATTCATCAAACGCAAACATGTGTGTTTTATTGAGTAATTAAACACATAAAAGTGAGTTTTATCAAGTCATTAAACACACGACTCACGAAATCGTAATGACACGATTGCAAACAAGCCATAACACGGGCGGGGTTAGAATCCGCGATCAGAGAGTCATAAAATTCCAGACCGACGCCTTAGCCACCGGGCCAGCTGGCTACAATAAGATTCACCCAGCTAGGTTAGCTAACGTTCCTATGGTGTAGAAATATACCTAGTTGGGTGAATCTTATTGCAGCTAGCTGGTCCAGTGGCTAACGCGACGCTCTGGAGTTCTGAGACTCTCTGACCGCTGGTTTTAACCCTGCCCGTGGTATGGTTTATTAAACTCACACACACGTTGTTTCCTCGTGTAGTCTTCTAGCGTCGTTAAGTCCTTTCAAATCAGTCACTAGTTACCTTCGTCGTAAGTCCTGTCACATCAGTCACTAGTTACCTTCGTCGTAAGTCCTGTCACATCAGTCACTAGTTACCTTCGTCGTAAGTCCTGTCACATCAGTCACTAGTTACCTTCGTCGTAAGTCCTGTCACATCAGTCACTAGTTACCTTCGTCGTAAGTCCTGTCACATCAGTCACTAGTTACCTTCGTCGTAAGTCCTCTCACAGCAGTCACTAGTTACCTTCGTCGTAAGTCCTGTCACATCAGTCACTAGTTACCTTCGTCGTAAGTCCTCTCACATCAGTCACTAGTTACCTTCGTCGTAAGTCCTGTCACATCAGTCACTAGTTACCTTCGTCGTAAGTCCTGTCACATCAGTCACTAGTTACCTTCGTCGTAAGTCCTGTCACAGCAGTCACTAGTTACCTTCGTCGTAAGTCCTATCACATCAGTCACTAGTTACCTTCGTCGTAAGTCCTGTCACATCAGTCACTAGTTACCTTCGTCGTAAGTCCTGTCACATCAGTCACTAGTTACCTTCGTCGTAAGTCCTGTCACATCAGTCACTAGTTACCTTCGTCGTAAGTCCTGTCACATCAGTCACTAGTTACCTTCGTCGTAAGTCCTGTCACATCAGTCACTAGTTACCTTCGTCGTAAGTCCTGTCACATCAGTCACTAGTTACCTTCGTCGTAAGTCCTCTCACAGCAGTCACTAGTTACCTTCGTCGTAAGTCCTGTCACATCAGTCACTAGTTACCTTCGTCGTAAGTCCTCTCACATCAGTCACTAGTTACCTTCGTCGTAAGTCCTGTCACATCAGTCACTAGTTACCTTCGTCGTAAGTCCTGTCACATCAGTCACTAGTTACCTTCGTCGTAAGTCCTGTCACAGCAGTCACTAGTTACCTTCGTCGTAAGTCCTGTCACATCAGTCACTAGTTACCTTCGTCGTAAGTCCTGTCACATCAGTCACTAGTTACCTTCGTCGTAAGTCCTGTCACATCAGTCACTAGTTACCTTCGTCGTAAGTCCTCTCACATCAGTCACTAGTTACCTTCGTCGTAAGTCCTCTCACATCAGTCACTAGTTACCTTCGTCGTAAGTCCTCTCACATCAGTCACTAGTTACCTTCGTCGTAAGTCCTCTCACATCAGTCACTAGTTACCTTCGTCGTAAGTCCTGTCACATCAGTCACTAGTTACCTTCGTCGTAAGTCCTGTCACATCAGTCACTAGTTACCTTCGTCGTAAGTCCTGTCACATCAGTCACTAGTTACCTTCGTCGTAAGTCCTGTCACATCAGTCACTAGTTACCTTCGTCGTAAGTCCTGTCACATCAGTCACTAGTTACCTTCGTCGTAAGTCCTCTCACATCAGTCACTAGTTACCTTCGTCGTAAGTCCTCTCACATCAGTCACTAGTTATCTTCTCTTCCTTTAATAACCTTATCATGTAATCTTCAGAACTATCATTCTTACCAATTTCTCAAAAAAAAAAAATCCATTGCAAATAAAAAAAATATCTCTTATTTCAAATAATGAATGTTCATATATTATATCAATTATGTCTTAAATGGCCGCAGTAAAAGAAATTATATTTACTCACTTGTGCAGGGAACTTGCTTTCAGACAGAGGGTGAAAATACAGGGTTTATATATATATATATATATATATATATATATATATATATATATATATATATATATATATATGCAAAACAACCACTATATATATATATATATATATATATATATATATATATATATATATATATATATGTGTGTGTGTGTATATATATATATATATATATATATATATATATATATACATATATATATATATATATACATATATATATATATATCTATATATATATATATATATACATATATATATACAGTGGACCCCCGGTTAACGATATTTTTTCACTCCAGAAGTATGTTCAGGTGCCAGTACTGACCGAATTTGTTCCCATAAGAAATATTGTGAAGTAGATTAGTCCATTTCAGACCCCCAAACATACACGTACAAACGCACTTACATAAATACACTTACATAATTGGTCGCATTCGGAGGTGATCGTTATGCGGGGGTCCACTGTATATAATATATATATAAACACTGATCTCTGGCTGAAGGAGACTCGAACCTACGAACCTTGTAACAAGGTATGCAGTGCTTTACCAACCTAGCTACACTGGTCAGTACAATACCTTGGCGTCTAGCATGAGCTAGACGTTGATCCAAGTCAGCCAGCTTTCAAGCAGGAGGCTTACAGCTTTTCATCTCATGCAGGGAATGAGATGAGAAGCTGTAAGCTTCTTGCTTGAAAGCTGGCTGCCTTGGATCAACGTCTAGCTCATGCTAGACGCTAAGGTATTGACCAGTGTAGCTAGGTTGGTAAAGCACTGCGTACCTTGTTCCAAGGTTCGTAGGTTCGAGTCTCCTTCAGCCAGAGATCAGTGTTTGTGAATATTTCGCCTGTTCTTGCCTGCACTAGCCAAGGATACAAACCCATGTTGTGCTGGCCCGCCTTATGGTGAACTAGAACCACATGACGCCATCTTTCTAGGATTGGGTGGTCCTGTGGGTTAAGGCGTCATGTGGTTCTCGCTTACCATGAGGCAGGCCAGCACAACATGGGTTCGAATCCTTGGCTAGTGCAGTGTTGTTATTGATCAATACCACTCGTTCGTGGTATATATACTCCAGGAGGTTACATCAATCTCTTATTTTAGGGGTTAAAGTGTTGTTGACTGCTGGTGAAGAGGTTAGAAACAGCATTAATGACCCTCGTGTAGTAGACAGTTTGATTTATATAAAACACGGAAGCAGACACTAGCACATATTTATTAGATGACGTTTCGGTCCTGGGTCCTTGAGTAATTAAAAACTTACATGTTTGCCTCCGTGTTGTTTCTAAACCAATTTGTGGGTATCTATTATCAGGGTTTATTTACCAGCCAAAAACGAAAATATTCCTAATGATCACCAAGACAGCAAGCAAAACAAACTTTTACCGGGACAACCTTTCGCTCTGCACGGAGCGAAACGTTGCCCCAATAAAAACGTGTTCCGCAACCTGTGTCTTTTGTCATACTCTTTGTCTGTAATTAATAATATCTTCGAACAATCCCAGTAATGATTTGACACAAAACAAATGGAATTTAATCGAAATGTAATAGTTAGTGCTGAAATATAACAAAAGTATAAACAAAAGCGATCGAACCAATTAGTAAATAGCGTATCCTTAAAACTAAACCAAATTAGCAAACGCCAGAAAACACATCTGATATATAAACCACGTGAATTAATTATTTTAAAGCAAGATACGAAAAAATACACAAATACATTTAACTGGAATGTAGAATATACACATCGAAAGGTATAAACCATACCCCCGGCCGGGATTGAACCCGCGGTCATAGACTCTATGACCGCGGGTTCAATCCCGGCCGGGGGTATGGTTTATTTGCAATCGTGTCATTACGATTTCTTGAGTCATCGAAAGGTATACAGTGAACCCCCGCATAACGATCACCTCCGAATGCGACCAATTATGTAAGTGTATTTATGTAAGTGCGTTTGTACGTGTATGTTTGGGGGTCTGAAATGGACTAATCTACTTCACAATATTCATTATGGGAACAAATTCGGTCAGTACTGGCACCTGAACATACTTCTGGAGTGAAAAAATATCGTTAACCGGGGGTCCACTGTACATTTAACTGGAATGTAGAATATACACATCGAAAGGTATATTTCTCTCAGAGGATATACAGTTTGAGAGTTTATTTTCAGTTTCTGTTTTAGGGTTTAAAGTCTGGTGGTGTAAAAGGTACAATGCAGCCTTTTAATGATTTTAAACCCCCAACCCCTTTCAGTACTTTTGTGTGTATTCATCTATTTGTGTTAAGATAAGATAAGATAAGATTTCGTTCGGATTTTTAACCCCGGAGGGTTAGCCACCCAGGATAACCCAAGAAAGTCAGTGCGTCATCGAGGACTGTCTAACTTATTTCCATTGGGGTCCTTAATCTTGTCCCCCAGGATGCGACCCACACCAGTCGACTAACACCCAGGTACCTATTTGCTGCTAGGTGAACAGGACAACAGGTGTAAGGAAACGTGTCGAAATGTTTCCACCCGCCGGGAATCGAACCCGGGCCCTCCGTGTGTGAAGCGGGAGCTTTAGCCACCAGGCCACCGGGCCACAAATAACCCGGAGAAAGAAACTTGTGACGACGTTTCGGTACGATCGAAGTGTCGTGGTCAGCTCCTCTCTCCTATGTGTAGTTATTTGTATATTGTTTCAGTCACGGTATTGCGTTTTTTCATTATTTAATGATTTATTCATGTCCAGTTTTTTTGTTAGAAATTTAACTTATGAAAGTGTTTACTCACTCAGTTGTTGCTGTACTGGTCGAGTCTCAGCTCCTGGACCCGCCTTTCAACAAATCACGAATGATTACACTCTCTTCCTGGCATCATCAGTCCTGTCCTGCGTACTGACTGTTATCTCGGTCCACAGTGTTATTGCTCTGAGTAACCATTTTCTTAGCTGCATGACCCTTACTGCTTTAGCGCTTCGTAGTTAATTGATTTTATTATATATCTTTATTTTTCTGTTTGTCTCAGATGAATGGAAAATTAATTCATGGTTATACGAGAAGTTAATGAATAGAGAGAGGAAAGTGTTGAATCTGTGTCTTATTCATCGTCTTCATCCAGGTTTGTCTCTCATAAAATGTGTATCTTTGTCTACTCTGTGCTCCAGAGTATTTTGTATGTCGTGGTCATATCCTTTCTTGTTTTTCTTCTCTCTATTGGCAGATGGCATTGATATTTCGGCCTTTCTTCACACCACACCTCGGCAAGAAACTTCCTTGGTGCTGGTGAGGGGTTCTTGATCCATGGAATCGATACCTGTCCTCGCATTCCTGAGATCGAACCTAATTGCTCCCATTCCGTAGGTGCTATATGACCCCAACGGGCTTAGCGCTTCTCTTTAAGTAAAACACTCTTCACAACACATATTCATCCTCCCAGTCATTAGATCTAACGCACACTCTTGGATTTCCTCTAATTTTGCTCTGTGATTTACAAGGTGAAGGATCCACAAGGGCGCTGCATACTCAGGGATGAGACGCAGCTACACACTGATGTTCGCTGGCAGACTTCACAACCTCCCCCAGCTTGCATTACCAGCTAATATACTCTATTACCTGTCATTACTCAGGCAGCGTCGTGCTGAGGCGAGGTACTTGACCATAGCTGTGGTTGGAACCTAGCTGAGTCCAGTTCTTCGTCCTCTGGAGATGATTACAGTGTAGCCTTGTCCCAACACACTCCTTGTTAGCTACGCTCACACCCCCACCACCATACCCACGCCCACACCCACGCCCATACCACGCCCACACCACTCCAGCTCTTAACACACATGGGCGACTTTCTCGTTTATCCATTGAACCATTTAGCAATTTTTTTTATCGCTTGGTTCACCCTCCAGTTATCCAGCTAAAACCCTCAACCGTTTGTGGGATTAAAGGTAAACAGAAAGATCTCCAGTCATCATCGTAATGTTACGAAGACTACAGTTGAAGGGGTAAAAAAATTATGTTATTGTGGCGTCTTGTTTTGTAGTGACGAAGAGGAGACATTTTTAACAGTCCTTGTTTTTTCTCATTGTCATTTTTATTTTCATTTTCCTTTATTTTCCTTCTTTTTCATTGTCATTTTTATTTTCATTTTATTTTGTTTCTTCTTCTTCTTCCTGCTGTTTTTCTTCTTTTTCTTCTTCTTCTTCTTCTTCCTCTTCTTCTTCTTCTTCTTCTTCTTCTTCTTCTTCGTCTTGAGGATACATGCAGTTATCTGAGAGGTTTATTCTCCTCCCCATGACTGCCCTCGTTACAATTGCTCATCTTCAAGACACATCAACAAACACTCAAGATATTTTCTCAGCATCTTCAACCACATCTGAGCCTCAGGAGATGGGACAGAAATGTCGTCAAACCAAAGACTTCCTTTAACTCTTGTAAGTTTCAGATTTTGGTGAAAAAAAGGTGGATTTTGCGAAGCAAAAATCCTTTCAGCTGACACATGTTTATCAAATAGATGTTTGTCAAATAGATGTTTATCAAATAGATGTTTATCAAATACTTAAGGGCCAGAAAAGAGTGAAAAATACATTAAATATTGATAAATTACCCCTGGTCTTCAATCTTCATTAGTTTGTTTTAAATACCCGAGTTTCACCAACTATTAGATTCTTAGAAGCAGAAAAGAGAAAAAAAAAACATTAAAGACTGAAGGTATTTAAAAAATCTGCTCCTAGACTTTATTATACGTAAGTTTTATCGTTAACGACCAGCGCTGTCGTGAGAAATAAAAGACTTTTGCTTGGCACGCAGGTGAGACACATGAGTGAGAGAGCTAATGTCTTCCATGGGGTTATGTCTGATTCTCCTTCCTTGGATTACTGACTTTGACTTCCTCTCATGGGGTTATGAGAGGGATGGGGAACACCTTCCCTATCGGTAGGATTCCTCTTCTTCCATTTTGTTCCCATTGCCCGGCAATTATAGCATGGTATAAATAATGGGGATATGCACCCATTCCTACAGTTATTTCTTCAGTGGAATAGATCCATTAGAGTCTCTCTCTCTCTCTCTCTCTCTCTCTCTCTCTCTCTCTCTCTCTCTCTCTCTCTCTCTCTCTCTCTCTCAGGAGTTCCTAAAAGTAGTACTTTGATGGTTGATGCAGCATCCGAAAGAGACTGATCATTTTCCTGTAGGAAACTGCCAGAGGTTTCTTGCAAATCTCACACCGTAATCACTGTGTTTTTACATGTTGATCCTAGTAGGTTTAGCGCTTTTGATTATAATAATAATTATAATTTACATGTAATTATTATTATTATTATTATTATTATTATTATTATTATTATTATTATTATTATTATTATTATTATTATTATTATGTGTACACTCGCCTATATGTGGGTGAAAGGGTCGATTCGCAGCTCCTGGCTCCGCTTCTTCGCTGGTCGCTACTAGGTTCACTCTCTTCCTACTCCAAGAGCTTTACCGTACCTCTTCTTAAGGCTATGTATAGATCTTGCCTACACTACATCACTCTCCAGATTGTTCCACTTCCTGACAACTCTAAGACGGAAGATATACTTCTTAACATCCCTGTGGCTCATCTGAGTTTTCAACTTCCAGTTATGTCGCCTTGTTGCTGGGTCACATCTTAGAAATATTCTGGCCCTGTCCACCAGCTCCTCTTAGTATTTTGTACGTAGTTATCATGTCCTTCCTTTTCTTCCTATCCTCCTGTGTCGTCAGGCAGAATTAGCTTAGCCCCTTCTCATAGGACATAGCACTTAGCTCCAGGACTAGTCTTGTTGTAAGCTTTTGTACTTTCTCATATTTCTTAACGTGTTTGACCAGGTGTGTGTGTGTGTGTGTGTGTGTATGTGTGTGTGTGTGTGTGTGTGTGTGTGTGTGTGTGTGTGTGTGTGTGTGTGTGTGTGTGTGTGCAATTTGTCATATAAATTCTTATATTCTCTCAGAATAACTAAAAAGTATCAGAGTAATAAAGTTAATAATACTGTCACTACCTTTTTCCGGTGGGATGAAAAAAAAGTCCCTTGTGTTATAACCTAACTACGAACCCTATTCACCTTATCTCCCTCCTTCTTCTCTCTCTCTCTCTCTCTCTTTTTACACAGAGTTTGACAAGATTAGGTTAAAGATCCTTAGCGTTCTCTCTCTCTCTCTCTCTCTCTCTCTCTCTCTCTCTCTCTCTCTCTCTCTCTCTCTCTCTCTCTCTCTCTCTCTCTCTCTCTCATTTATTGACATAACTATAAATGTCAGTTTTGCAAAGAAAAATCCAGGAACACTTTTCCTTGTCTATATTTGTCTCTAATTTCCCACCACCTCATTTCCCGTGTCTTATAGGTGACATCTCATTTCACGGAACCTACGGTCACCCCTCAACCCTCATTACTCCACCTCACATCCATAGCCCGTATGACCCGTGTAGCGGCCCCATATGCTAATCATCACAATCTGTCCCCCATCCCGTGTGCATTCATCGGTTCTCACCGTAATCATCAACATCAACAGAGAACTTCATTTCCAGTGCTGTCATCTCCCCTGTACTCAGGCGTGGGTATTGTTAGGTTTATTTCACGGCTGGCTAAGAACACCGTTATTACTGTCTCAGCTGTGAAAACAAAAAAATGGTTTTATTTGAGACATCCGGCCCGTAAGAGGTGTCGTAGTAGTAGTGGTAGTAGCAGCAGCAGTAATAGTAGCAACAGCAGTAGTATTGGTAATAGTAGTAGCTGCAGCAGTAGCTGCAGCAACAACAGCAGTAGTAGTGGTAGTAATAGTAATTGTAGTAGTATTAATAGTAGTTGTAGTAGTAGGGGTAGTAGTAACAATAGTAGAAGCAATAGTATTAGTAGTCAGTGTGCTACGCAAAAAAAAAAATACCAAACGTTTGAAGAAATAGTTCTACTATTCCTTAAAACGTTTCTACTATTTCTCTGTCGTAAACTTGATAAAACACGGAGAAGACTGCACAGCTCCTGGCAAAGTCTTGCCCTCTTGATCGCGTTGATCGTTGCAAGTTGCATTGTCCCGCAAGCGAGACTCCGCAAGAAAGGGGAAAAAACCAGGACAATTATGGAAGAGAGGGGAAAATAGGACGAAAGGTTTTAAGAAGTTGTGTCTTCAAAGTTCGAATTCATTTGTGATTATAAAGTCAAATGTAAACACACGAATGATTCGTGTGTTTACATTCGTCTTTAGAAGAGGACGCAAGAATTCTAACTGGGTTAGAATCCTTTGGGATTTACCTGGAGTTTACCTGGGGAGAGTTTCTGGGGTTAACGCCCCCGCGGCTCGGTCTGAGACCAGACCTCAGATTAATGTATCATGGTGAATGGTCGTTGTTGTTGTTGTTGTTGTTGTTATTCTTTTTCTTTCTCCTCTTCTTATTTTTCTTACTCTTCCTCTTATTATTCTTCTTTTTCTTTCTCTTCTTCCTCCTCCTCCTCCTCCTCCTCCTCCTCCTCCTCCTCATCATCATCATCTTCATCTTCATCTTCATCTTCTTCTTCTTCTTCTTTTCTTTCTGTGTCCTGTTATTGCTTCCTTTCCTATTTCCCGTTACCTTGAAACAGTCCATATCCAGGATGTAGTCTGATCTACCCTTTCCTCTCCTTGTCTCCGTGTCTAACACATCTCACTGTCTCCTTTAGGGACTCCGTGTTCTCTCAAACTCCGTGTCCAGCACACCTCCTTGTCTCCTCTATGACTCCGTGCTCTCTCAAACTCCGTGTCCAGCACACCTCCTTGTCTCCTCTATGACTCCGTGCTCTCTCAAACTCCGTGTCCAGCACACCTTGTCTCCTCTATGAACTCCGTGCTCTCTCAAACTCCGTGTCCAGCACACCTTGTCTCCTCTATGAACTCCGTGCTCTCTCAAACTCCGTGTCCAGCACACCTCCTTGTCTCCTCGATGAACTCCGTGCTCTCTCAAACTCCGTGTCCAGCACACCTCCTTGTCTCTTCTGTGACTCCGTGCTCTCTCAAACTCTGTGTCCAGCACACCTCCTTGTCTCTTCTGTGACTCCGTGCTCTCTCAAACTCCGTGTCCAGCACACCTCCTTGTCTCTTCTGTGACTCCGTGCTCTCTCAAACTCCGTGTCCAGCACACCTTGTTTCCTCTATGAACTCCGTGCTCTCTCAAACTCCGTGTCCAACACACCTCCTTGTCTCCTATATGAACTCCGTATTCTCTCACAACCTCGGTGTCTGGCACAACTCCTCGCCTCTTCTATGGACTCAGCGTTATGTCGTGTCCTTCTTGTGTACCCAGTCATCTTTACAAGCTTTCGAACGCCACGAAAGAAAAAAAAAACAGCAACAACAGCCAGGAAATGACATCACAGAAAGGTGTAATTTGTATGTTAGAGCGTGTGTTATGTTTACCTGTGTGGAGTTACTCTTAGCACTCTGGCTGCTTCCATTATTCTGACGTGTAGGTGAGTAGAGTTGGATAGCGTGTTTCACTATTCCCGGACGGTGGATCGAGCCTCTTTGCGTTGAATTGTCCTTATGGGGGAGTGCTAGTTACCGGTTGTGTGTGTTTATATATCTGTAGTTGCAGGGGTCACGTCTGAGCTCCTGGCCCCGTCTCTTGCCTTCTGTCAAATTCACTATCTGCTAACCTCGTGGGCCCTATCGTACCTGTTATTATGACTATGTATGGCGCCTGCCTTTACCACGTGTGTGTGTGTACTTGCCTATTTGTGGTTGCAGGGGTTGATTCATAGCTCCTGGCTCTGCCTCTTCACTGATCGCTACTTGGTCCTCTCTCTCCCTGCTCTATGAGCTTTATCAAACCTCGTCTTAAAATTATGTATGGTTTGTGTACTCACCTAGTTGAGGTTGCGGGGGTCGAGTCCGAGCTCCTGGTGTGTGTGTGTACTCACCTATTTGTGGTTGCAGGGGTCGAGTCTTAGCTCCTGGCCCCGCGTGTGTGTGTACTCACCTATTTGTGGTTGCAGGGGTCGAGTCACAGCTCCTGTGTGTGTGTGTGTGTGTGTGTGTGTGTGTGTGTGTGTGTGTGTGTGTGTGTGTTCCCCAGGAATCACTCCCGTGAGAATCACTCCTTCAGAGGAACATAGCATTGCCACCACCACCACCACCACCATAACCACCACCACCACCACCACCACCACCACCACCACCACCATAACCACCACCACCACCACCACCACCACCACCACCACCACCACCACCACCACCACCACCACCACCACCACCATAACCACCACCACCACCACCACCACCACCACCACCACCATAACCACCACCACCACCACCACCACCACCACCACCACCACCACCACCACCACCACCACCACCATAACCACCACCACCACCACCACCACCACCACCACCACCACCATAACCACCACCACCACCACCACCATCACCACCACCACCACCATCACCACCACCACCACCACCACCACCACCACCACCACCACCATAACCACCACCACCACCACCACCACCACCACCACCATAACCACCACCACCACCACCACCACCACCATAACCACCACCACCACCACCACCACCACCACCACCACCACCACCACCACCATAACCACCACCACCACCACCACCACCACCACCACCACCACCACCACCATAACCACCACCACCACCACCACCACCACCACCACCATAACCACCACCACCACCACCACCACCACCACCACGACCACCACCACCATCACCACGACCACCACCACCATAACCACCACCACCACCACCACCACCACCACCACCACCATAACCACCACCACCACCACCACAACCACCACCACCACTACCACCACCACCACCATAACCACCACCACCACCACCACCACCATAACCACCACCACCACCACCACCACAACCACCACCACCACTACCACCACCACCACCATAACCACCACCACCACCATAACCACCACCACCACCACCACCATCACCACCACCACCACCACCACCACCATCACCACCACAACCACCACCATAACCACCACCCACCACCACCACCACCATAACCACCACCACCACCACCACCATAACCACCACCACAACCACAACCACCACCACCACTACGACCACTACCACTACCACCACCACAACCACCACCACCACCACCACCACCACCACCACCATAACCACCACCTCACTTTCTAGTAGCAGACTTGACACTTCCGGCACAGCCAGAGGCAAATAATCACCACCATCGCTGAAGAATAATTCTTGTGTTATTAGTTAGTGGCTGAGTCCAGCCCAGTGATCACCTTGCTAGCCTCCACCTCCATGACCCGTATGGGTCATTCAGGACGAGGGGTCTTATAGGAGGAGGAGTCATGGAACATCCTTCCACTCCACTGCAGGACTTTCCACTGTAAAAAACATTCCTACACTGCAGGATTCACCACTGTAAAAAACGTTCCTACACTGCAGGATTCACCACTGTAAAAAACGTTCCTACACTGCAGGATTCACCACTGTAAAAAAACATTCCTACACTGCAGGATTCACCACTGTAAAAAACATTCCTACACTGCAGGATTCACCACTGTAAAAAACATTCCTACACTGCAGGATTCACCACTGTAAAAAACATTCCTACACTGCAGGATTCACCACTGTAAAAAACATTCCTACACTGCAGGATTCACCACTGTAAAAAACATTCCTACACTGCAGGATTCACCACTGTAAAAAAAACATTCCTACACTGCAGGATTCACCACTGTAAAAAAACATTCCTACACTGCAGGATTCACCACTGTAAAAAACATTCCTACACTGCAGGATTCACCACTGTAAAAAACATTCCTACATTGCAGGATTCACCACTGTAAAAAACGTTCCTACACTGCAGGATTCACCACTGTAAAAAACGTTCCTACACTGCAGGATTCACCACTGTAAAAAACGTTCCTACACTGCAGGATTCACCACTGTAAAAAACGTTCCTACACTGCAGGATTCACCACTGTAAAAAACGTTCCTACACTGCAGGATTCACCACTGTAAAAAACATTCCTACACTGCAGGATTCACCACTGTAAAAAACGTTCTTGCACTCCACTGCAGAACTTATCACTGTAAACAGAATAAAGACTATTCCTTGTTTACATCAAGGGTGACCCCAAGAGACCTAAGGAAAAGGGGAAAATTATGAATAGGGCTGTGGGGGGATTTAAGGGGATGGGATTGGGAAACTGGTGGAGATTAGGGAACTAGAGGGGAAAACTAAAGTGTAAGTTGGGGAAAGTTTAGTGCAGGGAGAAAGGATAATCAGAGGGTGGAGGGAAATTTTTTAGGGTTTAGCAGAAAATATTTGGGAAAAAGTCAGGAGGGGGGGGGGAATTTAAGAGGATTTAAGGGATGTTTAGGATAAGGGGGGGGGATTTAGGGAGGAGTCGCTAGTTTATGTTTATATTAGGCAAAACATCATTAACTTTCTCGTTCAATATAAAATATAACAATGGTTATAAATGACCATAATTTTTAAAGGGGTGGACCGGTAAGCCAGCGGAAGGCCTCGGTCATATGACCAAAAGCTCCAAAGGCGAGTCATCATCTGACTAAGACCCGCGTCAGGAAACATTTGTCCTGTTTCATGACGAACCTTACCTAACCTAACCTAACCTAACCTAACCTAACCTAACCTAACCTAACCTAACCTAACTTTCTCGTTCAGACTTCCTCGTCTCCCTTTTCTTTCCCAGTAATTTACCCACTGGTGTAATTATTCTGTTTTTCACACTCGCGGAGAATGGGAATGCTGATGCGTGACGCAAAGCGCTAAACCCGTGTGGGTCGCCCTGCTCAACGGGTGGTGGAGGCTCCGAACTCCGCGCGTCAGAAAATCTAACCTCGGTCCTTAACTGAATCTGGCAGGAATAAACTAACAAAACAAAAACCTGGTTAGTACCAATGCAGTATAATGCGAGCTTTTATTGACTGCGTTTCGCCCATGGTTGGCGAAACGTAGTCAATAGAGGATCGCATTATACTGCATTTGTTTCTCGTTTCTTTTTTTGTGTCTATTTTTCTATCGTGTCGATGTTTTATACCTCCAGCAGGATAGTGCAGAAGAGCCACGCTGTGAAACGTGCTTTTATAAGAGCAACGTTTTGCTCTGTATTGATGTGTGTCAAGTTTACAAAGCTTATTCTATAGCGAATGTCTTCAGTAAGCTATTATGACCCCAAAACACGGTCGGAATAAGGGTGTAAATGTGCACGGAGACCAATTAATGTGAAGCCAAAGTGGTTTGGATTGCAGCAATGTGTTCGTGAGAGGCAGTGGAGCAATTGACTTGGATTGAGGAAATGGGGTTTCTGGAGAGACTGTTGTTAGCAGCTTGTTAGTGGATAGTGGTAGTGAGTGTTGTGGGTACCGATGGTGGTAGTAGTGGGGGTATTAATGGAGAGGTGATGTGTTGTGGTTGTGTTGACAGTAATGTTGTTGTCAGTGGTAGTAGCCAGGTGACATGAAACTTGCTGAAGCATGAAGTTGGAGCATGCTTCAGCTTCATATCCTTCCAGACCATGGAGCTGAACTCTTCTACATGCTGAGGGACTGACCACCTTGTTCCACACCATGGAGCTGAACTCATCTACAAGCTGAGGGACTGACCACCTCGTTCCAGATCATGGAGGTGAGCTCTTCTCCAAGCTGAGGGACTGACCACCTCGTTCCACACCATGGAGCTGAACTCATCTACAAGCTGAGGGACTGACCACCTCATTCCAGATCATGGAAGTGAACTCTTCTCCAAGCTGAGGGACTGACCACCTTGTTCCACACCATGGAGCTGAACTCATCTACAAGCTGAGGGACTGACCACCTCGTTCCAGACCATGGAGGTGAACTCTTCTCCAAGCTGAAGGACTGACCACCTTGTTCCACACCATGGAGCTGAACTCCTCTACAAGCTGAGGGACTCACCACCTCGTTCCAGACCATGGAGGTGAGCTCTTCTCCAAGCTGAGGGACTGACCACCTTGTTCCACACCATGGAGCTGAACTCTTCTCTAGGCTGAGGGACTAACCACCTTGTTCCACACCATAGAGCTGAACTCTTCTCCAGGCTGAGGGACTGACCACCTCGTTCCAGACCATGGAGGTGAACTCTTCTACAAGCTGAGGGACTGACCACCTCGTTCCAGACCATGGAGGTGAACTCTTCTCCAAGCTGAGGGACTGACCACCTTGTTCCACACCATGGAGCTGAACTCATCTACAAGCTGAGGGACTGACCACCTCGTTCCAGACCATGGAGGTGAGCTCTTCTGCAAGCTGAGGGACTGACCACCTTGTCCCACACCATGGAGCTGAACTCTTCTCTAGGCTGAGGGACTAACCACCTTATTCCACACCATGAAGCTGAACTCATCTCCAGGCTGAGGGACTGACCACCTCGTTCCAGACCATGGAGGTGAACTCTTCTCCAAGCTGAGGGACTGGCCACCTTGTTCCACACCATGTAGCTGAACTCATCTACAAGCTGAGGGACTGACCACCTCGTTCCAGACCATGGAGGTGAACTCTTCTCCAAGCTGAGGGACTGACCACCTTGTTCCAGACCATGGAGCTGAACTCTTCTACAAGCTGAGGGACTGACCACCTCGTTCCAGACCATGGAGGTGAGCTCTTCTCCAAGCTGAGTTACTGACCACCTCGTTCCTGGCCATGGAGGTGAACTCATCTACAAGCTGAGGGACTGACCATTTCGTTCCAGACCATGGAGCTGAACTCTTCTCCAGGTTGAGGGACTGACCACCTCATTCCAGACCATGAAGGTGAACTCTTCTCCAAGCTGAGGGACTGACCACCTCGTTCCAGGCCATGGAGCTGAATTTATCTACAAGCTGAGGGACTGACCATTTCGTTCCAGACCATGGAGGTGAACTCTTCTCCAAGCTGAGGGACTGACCACCTCGTTCCAGACCATGGAGGTGAACTCTTCTCCAAGCTGAGGGACTGACCACCTTGTTCCACACCATGGAGCTGAACTCTTCTCTAAGCTGAGGGACTAACCACCTCGTTCCACACCATGGAGGTGAACTCTTCTCCAAGCTGAGGGACTGATCACCTTTTTCCACACCATGGAGCTGAACTCATCTACAAGCTGAGGGACTGACCACCTCGTTCCAGACCATGGAAGTGAACTCTTCTCCAAGCTGAGGGACTGACCACCTTGTTCCACACCATGGAGCTGAACTCATCTACAAGCTGAGGGACTGACCACCTCGTTCCAGACCATGGAGGTGAACTCATCTACAAGCTGAGGGACTGACCACCTCGTTCCAGACCATGGAGCTGAACTCATCTACAAGCTGAGGGACTGACCACCTCGTTCCAGACCATGGAGGTGAACTCTTCTACAAGCTGAGGGACTGACCACCTCGTTCCAGACCATGGAGCTGAACTCATCTACAAGCTGAGGGACTGACCACCTCGTTCCAGACCATGGAGCTGAACTCATCTACAAGCTGAGGGACTGACCACCTCGTTCCTGGCCATGGAGGTGAACTCTTCTACAAGCTGAGTTACTGACCACCTCGTTCCTGGCCATGGAGGTGAACTCTTCTCCAAGCTGAGGGACTGACCACCTTGTTCCAGACCATGGAGCTGAACTCTTCTCCAGGCTGAGGGACTGACCATCTCAAATACTTTTTCCTCAAAGGTTGATGGACTGATTACATCATCTTTATGTCATTGCAACTGCTCCTTTGGTATTTAACTGAAGAAGCCTACTGTGTAGGCGAAACTCCTCATTAGTCAAGATAGTGTTGCATATGCATTTCAGTCTTCAATTTATCTGTATTTTATACCATTCTCAACAGTCGCAGTGGTACTGAAGGAGACACTGACGGTGAAATGTGTTTATACTGGGTAGTGCCGTGGATAAACTAGCTGGAACACTTACTTAACCTTCCGTCAAACTTCTATGTACCATCAGTACCATCACTTCAGGAATTTAGATCTAGCTTATGA
>NC_091377.1:2197484-2239984 GCF_038502225.1 Cherax quadricarinatus
AGGGGCTCTTGATTTAGGGAATTGGATTTGTGCTCCAGTTCCCCGAATTAAGCCTGAATGCCTTCCACATCCTCCCCCCCCAGGCGCTGTGTAATCCTCTGGGTTTAGCGCTTCCCCCTTGATTATAATAATAATTCACTTAGTATTATATTATTGGTACCTTTATTCGTATCTAAAATAAAGATTCCTGGTTTAATAATATTATCTGGCCATGACTTATTGGTTTAGTTTGTCTGGTAGGATGTTTTATAAACCTGTAGTGTTTAGTTGTCATGTGTTGAATTGTGGTTGATAAATTAGACACATGTGCAACTCTTGGGTATCTTTATTGAGGAAACGTTTCGCCACACAGTGGCTTTATCAGTCCATGAATTCTTCGCTTGCCTAACCCTTGGGTACGACCTACTTCCACATTGGACAAATGTGACACCACCTATGACTGCTGCACCTCTCCTGCCATACGGTTTATAAGCTGCTTCTCCGCTCATATGCCGTATTCTATTCAAGATTGATGGACTGACCACATCGACTCAAGGTTGAGGGACTGATTACCTCATTCTCCTCCTGTTCTTCAAGTTTATCCTTTGTATGGACTGATGAAGCCACTGTGTGGCGAAACGTTTCCTCAATAAAGATACCCAAGAGTTGCACATGTGTCTAATTTAACAACGTGTCGGTTCTTTGAACCATTCATCTGCCTTGTGGTCGTTTATGCCTCACAAACTCTCACTTATTCCGAGGTGACGCCGAACAAGGGAGTTTTACCCATAGTAGTTTATTCTCACCTCTGGTAGAGAAAGCACCAAGCCACGGAGCTCTCTTAATCCCTTGTTGCAAACCCCAGGAGAACCTTTGAACCTGCATCCCTAGGTTCAACTGAGGTTGCTTGGATTACGTCAGTGTGGGAATACTTGACGGTTTACGTCAGTGTAGTCAGCCATTCAGTGAAGCAATTTCGTGAATAGACTACGTCTGTGTTCTACAACCGTTGAAGTCTCGTGATAGTCTCTAACCAGTTCTAGCTGTAGTGTATATAACTGATTGATGAAGGGGGTAAAGGTACCCTATCCTATACTTTATTTGCTGTCAGAGATCCCAGTTGTATTGTGGTCATTGATTATGAAACTATAGTGATTGTATACACATGGATGTATAAGAAAAGATATACCTGAATTATTCATGTCCCCATCTATAAGTACGGGACTTTTATCAATTATTTAATTTACTTAGTAACTCTGCAAGCTTAGTATTATACTGAATAAACCCAGATAAAGCATTATAGAACTTTTTTGCCATATATATATATATATATATATATATATATATATATATATATATATATATATATATATATATATATATATGCAATAAGATCACAGTAAACAGGTGATTTCAGAATATGCAAAACAACCACTGTGAAAGAATAGAGAAATTCCAAGCGCTTTCGTGGCTACTCACATTATCAAGGAACAATGATAATGTGAGTAGTCACGAAAGCGCTTGGAATTTCTCTATTCTTTCACAGTGGTTGTTTTGCATATATATATATATATATATATATATATATATATATATATATATATATATATATATATATATATATATATATATATATATATATATCTGAAAAGAGTAAGAAGACCTGAGTTGGTCTTCACCTGTTGTTACTAACGGGTTTCCTCCCTGAAAAAAGACTTAAAGCGTAACAGGCACCAAGCTCAGTGGACTAGTTGACACAGTGCCACACAGTGCCACCTCGGTAAATAATGATAATGACAATGATGTGTCGTCTCAGTGCCCTTCCCCGGTTGGGTTGAACTTTTGCGCGAGTCTGAGATAAATTTCGGAATCCGAAGCAAAGACATGATTCAGAACACGTTTTTATTGAGCTTAAGATAGGAGAAACACCGCAGCAGGCTTACTGGCCCATACTAGGCAAGTTCTTCTCAAACGCTAACCCACTAATAAAAATATTTACCCAATCCAGTTTTCAGTTTTTATTGGGACAACGTTTTTATTGGGACAACGTTTTTATTGGGACAACGTTTTTATTGGGACAACGTTTTTATTGGGACAACGTTTTCCTCTATATTAATGGTTCACAGAACCGACAAGTTGATAAATTAAGCACATGTGCAACGCTTGGGTATCTTTATTGAGGAAACGTTTCGCCACACAGTGGCTTCATCAGTCCATACAAAGGAGAATGGTGAATATCAAAATGGTATACAATACCGACAGGTTGTTAGGTAAGACACATATGCAACAGTTAGACAACTTTATTCCGAAACGTTTCGCCTACACAGTAGGCTTCTTCAGTCGAATACAGAAAGTAGGCAGGAACAGTAGAGATGTGAAGACGATGTAATCAGTCCATCACCCTTGTAGTCGTAGAATTTGAGGTTGTCAGTCCCTCGGCCTGGAGAAGTTCAGTTCCATACTACTACTACTACTACTACTACTACTACCCTGCACCTCTCCTTCCGACAGTATTTAACTCTCCGCACTGTCGCTTGATCTTCAGATAGTTCCTGACTATGGAACTGAACTTCTCCAGGCCGAGGGACTGACAACCTCAAATTCTACGACTACAAGGGTGATGGACTGATTACATCGTCTTCACATCTCTACTGTTCCTGCCTACTTTCTGTATTCGACTGAAGAAGCCTACTGTGTAGGCGAAACGTTTCGGAATAAAGTTGTCTAACTGTTGCATATGTGTCTTACCTAACAAAGGAGAATGGTGAAGAACAGGAGGAGTTTGAGGAAATCAGTCCCTCAACCTTGAGTCGATGTAATCAATCCATCGGTTCTCTTCAAGATTAATTTATCAACTTCTCTGTATTGGACTGAAGAAACCATTGGTTGGCGACACGCTTCCACAGTGAGGATACGCAAGTGTTGCATAAATGTCTAATGCATCAATGTGTTGATGTCTGAGCTTGCTACCATCTGCAGCTCATAAGACTGCCATCCCCACGAGCTCCTTTGAGGCGGGGTAGATGGCAGACCAGAGGCCTAGCTTCTCCCTACGAGCCCCGTGAGGGCGGGGAATGTGGCTAGGCCTGGGGACACTTGGTCCCAAAGATGAGGAGGTACTTGTACCTCCTCCCATGGGAGACTTAAGTCTCGAGACACTCCCCAGATAGGGAGCCAAGGCCGGGTCACCACTACTTGGAAAAGACCCGGGCCGGGAGAATACCAGTGAATAATAAAAAAAAAATCAATGTGTTGGTACTCTAAACCATTTGTCTACATAATTCGATAAAGTCCCACATAGAGCTAGACATGGTTCTGCAGAGTTACCAACAATATAAAGCCATACCCCCGGCCGGGATTGAACCCGCGGTCATAGAGTCTCAAAACTCTAGCCCGTCGCGTTAGCCACTAGACCAGCTAGCCACAATAAGATTCATCCAACTAAGTATATTTCTACACCATAGGAAGGTTAGCACAGGCACCTCTGTGACCACAAATGCAAGTTTTTACAGACGAATCTCCAGCTAGCGTGGCCGTGACGAACTCTAGCTCAAGTCCCTTCACTGCCGTCAACAAGTTTGCAATCGTGTCATTACGATTTCTTGAGTCAAACCAACAATATACCACTATCAAATGTCACATTAGTTACACTTGTGTCCTACATAGACGTGGTTCCCACACAAACTTGAACATCAACTTATGTCTTTCCATTTATTTCTAACTTAGTGTTGCAAGCCTTTGAGTCACTCTTTTTTGTGTGTTTTTTTTTATAGCAAGTGCAAGAGTGCGTGCGTGGATCTGACAGCGGTCAGGTGTTTGAAGGCTGAGAGGCGAGCAATGACACGCTTACAGCTCATGTGTGTTCTTAGACTACTCTGAAGATAGCTTTTCTAAGTGTAATGATAGTCATGTCTTCTGTGAGGTTTCCCGTAGTTCCTCACGCCGTAAGTGTCGTCATAATCTTCCATAATAACCTACAGGACTCGAAACCTGACGTGAAACACCAGCAGTACTGGAAACTTGGAGGCAGTGACAGTGTCGGAGCTGCATTTTTGGGGCCCTGAAGCTTGAACTGTTAAGTGGCCACCATCGCAACTAGCAGCGGCTAGCCTACATGATACTCTAATAGCCTCATAATTTTTACTCTAACTATTATTTTGTAGTGAATTACACTGTTATTATTATTATTATTATTATTATTATTATTATTATTATTATTATTATTATTTAAAAAATCTCTTCTCACACAGTAGACTCAAAATTTTTAAGCAATGTGGACTGAAGTCGCTTCTGTGGCCCCTTCGGGATTAGGGGCCCCTGAAGCTTTAAGCTTAATTTGTTTCACAGTAGATCCGCCCCTGGATAGTGATAACCTGTCAGATTTAGAGTGCGTAGTAACCAGCAGGGTTCAGAACTGGGAGAACAGACTTCCGTAAACGATTACTGCGTTTGATGACTAGCTAAACCGGTGTGGTTTACTCAGTGCAAGGACTGGCGGAAGCTCGATCCTCCGTCCCCTAATCGTGAACCCATCTCTGAGCAGTCAGGTATTCTGGTGACAGTAATGTAGGGGTCGAGTCCTCGTGAACACCGACACGGCGTTACACTTCCTCCGTCTTGCTACTGATTAATGGTCTCGCTCGCGACTCTTTGTATCCTGGCTTTCACTCATCTGAAGAGGTGTAGCCAGCGAGCCGAAAAAGAAGTGGAAGAGACAGCGAGCCGACAGGTGGAAGAGAAAGCCAGTCAACAACAACAGGTGGAAAAGAAAGCCAGGTGTTGCAGAAGAGACAGCGAACCAGAAGAAGAGACACCATCTTCATCCCAGAAAAATAGATACCATCTCCAACGCAAAAGAAGAGACACCATCTTCAACTCAGGAGAAGAGACACAGTCCAGCTTGGAATATGACATAAGATAACAACTAGAACATACGTGTAACACCTGGCTATCTTTACTAGAAGACGTTTCGCTAAAGAGTGCATTTATCAGTTCAGTGCATCAGTAGTCACCAGCCTTTTAGTATGAAAGGGCCAATTTAAAAAAAAAAAAAATTTGAAGGGCCTCATTTTGTAATTTTTGTATTTTTTTACGAATAATAACAAAAATATTTTGCAATTGTTGACAATGTATAGTGTGGAACCTACATAAAAGTCGATTTATATTTTCATGTGAAGGCAGCGTCCATTTCCTAGAAGGGCCACATGAGGCTCTCAGACCGTAGGATGGGGACCCTTACAATACAGAAATGATATTCGATGTCATTAGAAGATGAGGTATTCAGTCCCTCAACCTTGCAGAAGTATACACAGAAGACAGTCGAAGACGAGGTAATCAGTCCCTCAGCCTGGAAGCCGGTGTTCCGTACGTGAGTCTTGATGAATCTGAAGTATAGGCAGTTCTGTTCTAGATTCGCCGGTGTAATCGCCCGGTCCGGGCCTTTTCCAAGAGGTGGCCCAGCCTTGGCTCCCTTTCGTGGGAGTGTCTCAGACCAATGTCTGTCATGGGAGGAGGTACAAGTACCTCCTCGTCTTCCGGGACCAGCTGTCCCCAAGCCTAGCCCCATTCCCCGCCCCCACGGGGCTCGGAGGGAGAAGCTAGGCACCTTGGGCTGCCACAAATCCCGCCCACACTGAGCACGAAGTGTCGCAGCTGCATAGTAGCAGACGATGTCAAGAAGTGCAAAGGCAGCAAGCACTAAAGGATCCTCTTAGAGCCACACCCCAGCTTTAGGCCGAAACCCGAGCGCTGGGGAAGCTCAAAAATGCCTCTTGCTGTGAGTGTAGCTGCTGCTATTCACGTGTCCATTTCACTCTCAGTATAGGCAGGAAGATCGACTCATATATAATGATGTTAGATGAGGTACAACAGTTAAAGTCGAGTCACAGACAGGCGGGACCTTCCCACTATTGTTATGATATGACACTGAGCCCAGCTCAGACGACACCGGGTTCAGCCCAGACGACACCGGGTTCGGCCCAGACGATGACATTTCCAGCCGAAGATGACATAAGGTCCAGCCCAGAGGACACAAGGTCCAGCCCAGAGGACACATGGTCCAGCCCAGAAGTTGACACATGGTCCAGCCCAGAAGATGATACAAGATCCAGCCCAGAAGATGACACAAGGTCCAACCCAGAAGATGACACAAAGTCCAACCCAGAAGATGACACAAGGTCCAACCCAGAAGATGACACAAGGTCCAACCCAGAAGATGACACAAGGTCCAACCCAGAAGATGACACAAGGTCCAACCCAGAAGATGACACAAAGTCCAACCCAGAAGATGACACAAGGTCCAAGCCAGAAGATGACACAAGGTCCAACCCAGAAGATGACGCAAGGTCCAACCTAGAAGATGACACAAGGTCCAACCCAGAAGATGACACGGGTCCAGCCGAGGATGACAACACCTGCACTTGTCCGAGGACTAACAAGCCAGAGGGCAAAGACGTTATCACACACCTCACGGTCAAAAGATCCAGTGCGTCACCTGCTATTAAGAACATTTCCCATCAGCACAAGACGCGGTCTTTGTGGTTATCACAACACTGGGTAAATTTTTCATGCGGTCTCTACCCCTAGCAATCACCATGTCAATGGTATCACTACATGTTATTTCACACCCGTATCCTTTTTGTCGTGTGGGCAAATGGCTCCTTTATTGGCCGGGACAATAAGCGTCAATATACCTTGATGGACAAATGATCGGGAGGACACTGAAGGCTATTGTTAGATCCCCCAGTGTGTACATCTCCAACAGCCGTCCGCATCAACTCGAACGAAAGTCCTAACAATGAGATAATAGTCTCATTTCGTGGCCTTAATCACCATTATAGAATTACGACATATTGATTAAATGGGCTATTCGTGTGTGTGTTTCTTTGGATAGCGAGAGCGAGGCAGGCTGGAACGATATCAGCAGATAAACTACTGGGATCGGTCGTCTGCTCCAACTTGACATGTGGGGGAGAATTGAGTCGCACTTTTTTTCACATAATTACACGAATGAGGCTTGGGAATGAGACTTTAGATGATACAATACACTCGCAGCGACTACATACCGATACCACACAGATAGGATCCATGATTGAGGGCGTGAGGTAAGAAGTGGAGTGGGAAGCAGCAACAGCAGCGGGCTATGAGGTATCCCAAGGGCCTTCTAAGATTGCTATCACCCGTGTGGATTCTCTCCCTCTCTCTTTCTCCACGGTGTTATCAGTAGTCCGGGGCCTAACCGTCGAGTGAACGTGTAATCACATTGACGGGGCTTTTATCCATTATCGAGCACAATGACAGGGTCGCACCGGCCAAATCATAGGCACAGCGAATCAACTAAATTAATACAAGTTGCGACTTTGCGTGTCAGGTGATTTGGTTAAATTCGTAGTCTACAAGTTGCAGATTAGATTTTTACGGCAGTGAGGCGCTACGCTGTTATTGTCGATGATTGAAGGAGGATTAGGTACACGTGATTACCGGTGATTGGAGGTGATTGGGAGGGGGTAGGAGGTACAAGAGCAGCTGTAAGGTTGTAAATAGCCCACCAGCCAACACCAGCTAGCTCTCCTCCTGCATTTAATTATGATATAAGCTAACAAGGTGAGGTGCGATGTCCTACAAGAAAAAAACTCAACAACAGGTAGGCTCAGTGATTACCTTCATATATTATTATTTTCACTGCTGTGTCGTCCAGCACTGCAATTAACCGCTGGTTAAGCACTGCTGGTTGTAATCAGAGTCCTGACACTTACTAGCTTCTAGCTGGATCTTCTCTGGCTCGACTCCAAGTTTTTCCCACTAGCTTCTAGTTGGCTCTTAATCGGGGGAATTGGAACCAACTTCCCTTCTTCAGATCATAGGAGCATAGGAATCTTGTGAACAAAAAGGCATAATACCGTGACTGGAACAATTTACATATTACCCGTACATAAGAGAGGCTTACGACGATGTTTCGGTCCGACTTGAACCATTTACAAAGTTAGATAAAAGGACATATGTGCAACTAACTTGACATTTTGTTGTGGCAACGTTTCGCTCTCCAGGAGTTTAGCCAAGCCGTTACGGCTTGACAAGCTGTTACCTACATCAGTTCTCTCTCTCTCTCTCTCTCTCTCTCTCTCTCTCTCTCTCTTTACACAGGGTTTGACAAGGATTAGGTTAAGGATTCCTAACTTTATTGAGAAGCTATTGACAAGTTAAGAATTCCTAATTTTATTGACAAGCTAAGAGCTGAATATTAAAATGGAATATATTACCAACGGGTTGTTAGGTAAGACACATATACAACAGTTAGGTATCTGTATTTCGAAATGTTTCGCCTGCACAGCAGGTTTCTTCAGTCGAGTACAGAAAAGTTGGTGATGGACTGATTACATCGTCTTCACATCTCTTCTCCTTTTACCAACTTTTCTGTACTCAACTGAAGAAACCTGCTGTGCAGGCGAAACGTTTCGAAATACAGATACCTAAGTGTTGTATATGTGTCTTACCTACCAACCTGTTGGTATTATATTCCATTTTAATATTCAGCTCTTAGCTTGTCAATAAAGTTACGGATCCTTAACCTGTCAGTAGCTTGTCAATAAAGTTAGGAAGACTTAGCCTGTCCATAGCCTGTCAATAAAGTTAGGAAGACTTAACCTGTCCATAGCCTGTCAATAAAGTTAGGAAGACTTAACCTGTCAATAGCTTGTCAATAAAGTTAGGAGTCCTTAACTTGTCAATAGCTTGTCAATAAAGTTAGGAAGACTTAACCTGTCCATAATTTGTCAATAAAGTTAGGAAGACTTAACCTGTCCATAGCTTGTCAATAAAGTTAGGAAGACTTAACCTGTCCATAGCTTGTCAATAAAGTTAGAAAGACTTAACCTGTCCATAGCTTGTCAATAAAGTTAGGAAGACTTAACCTGTCCATAGCTTGTCAATAAAGTTAGGAAGACTTAACCTGTCCATAGCTTGTCAATAAAGTTAGAAAGACTTAACCTGTCCATAGCTTGTCAATAAAGTTAGGAAGACTTAACCTGTCCATAGCTTGTCAATAAAGTTAGGAAGACTTAACCTTTCCATAGCTTGTCAATAAAGTTAGGAAGACTTAACCTGTCCATAGCTTGTCAATAAAGTTAGGAAGACTTAACCTGTCCATAGCTTGTCAATAAAGTTAGGAGCCCTTAACTTGTCCATAGCTTGTCAATAAAGTTAGGAAGACTTAACCTGTCCATAGCTTGTCAATAAAGTTAGGAAGACTTAACCTGTCCATAGCTTGTCAATAAAGTTAGGAGCCCTTAACTTGTCCATAGCTTGTCAATAAAGTTAGGAATTTTTAACCTGTCAATAAAGTTAGGGACCCTCAACGTAGCCTTCGTCAAACCCTGTGAAAAGAGAGAGAGAGAGAAAGAGAGAGAGAGAGAGAGAGAGAGAGAGAGAGAGAGAGAGAGAGAGAGAGAGAGAGAGAGAGAGAGAGAGAGAGAGAGAGAGAGAGAGAAAGACGTAGGTAACAGCTCTTAGCTTGTAAATAAAGTTAGGAACCATAAAATCTTGTAAAACCTCGTGTATAAAGAAAAAAAAACCTTCTCGATCGAAACATCAAGTCGCACTCTGTTTCGTGCGTCTGTGTCATCCACCAGACGATGTTTCCTACACTGATGTCGTATTTGACAGGTTAATTACGGTGCCGCAATTAGCATGTTTGACCAAGTCATTATTTTTAATTAGATTTTGTAACTTACGGTCTAATTTGTTGCTAAGTTCATTACGCATTATTTCTAATTTGTGAGAATAATCATCCGGCGTTCATTGTTGCCTCCTTACTGCTAATGCTTTATAATGATGATAATAATAAAAATAATTATAACGATAATAATAATAATAATAATAATAATAATAATAATAATAACTAAACAATAATAATAACGATAATAATAATAATAATAATAATAATAATAATAATAATAATAATAATAATAACTAAATAATAATAATAATAACGATAATAATAATAATAATAATAATAATAATAATAATAACGATAATAATAATAATAATAATAACTAAATAATAAAAACGATAATAATAATAATAATAATAATAATAATAATAATAATAATAATAATAATAGCGATAATAATAATAATTAATAATAATGATAACGATAATAGTAATAGCGATAATAATAATAATAATAATAATAATAATAATAATAAAATAATAATAATAATGATAATAATAACGATAATAATAATCATAATAATAATAATAATAATAATAATAATAATAATAATAATAATAATAATAATAACGATAATAATAATAATAATAATAATAATAATAATAACGATAATAATAATAATAATAATAATCATAATAATAATAATAATAATAATAATAATAATAATAATAATAACGATAATAATAATAATAATAATAATGATAACGATAATAGTAATAGCGATAATAATAATAATAATAATAATAATAATAATAATAATAATAACGATAATAATAATAATAATAATAATAATAATAACAATAATAATAATAATAACGATAATAATAATAATAATAATAATAATAATAATAATAATAATAATAATAATAATAATAATAATAATAATAATAATAATTTTTATTTCTTCAAGTATATGGCCTTAAAAACCTCTACACATTTATTTCCTTGACCTTTAAAGATTCTTTAGCTTTATTTCCTTGTCAATTGTCTATCGTCTTTTGTCAATTGTCTATCTTCAACTGAGATTTAGGCAATACATATCTTTAAAAAAAAAACTGTAACCATGCAAGCAAAAGAAAAAAAATCCTCGTATTTGCGTGAAACTCTAAATCCGTATGGGTCATTTAGCACAAGGAGTAGCGGAGGCTCGATCCTCCGTCGACTACTTCACTGGTAGGAGGCCCCGAGTTGGTACTCCCGTAGTTCCAACCGTCTTGTTTGCTTATGATTATTATTATTATTATTATTATTATTATTATTATTATTATTATTATTATTATTATTATTAGTATTAGTATTATTAGTATTATTTGCATTATTATTACTAGTATTATTATTATTAATTAGCTAAAGGATATTTTTACTTTCGATAATCCAGCCAACACCATTGATGCTATTTTGTTTGTGTTGTGTATAGCTGCCTGAAGCAACTCGCTGGAGGAACAGAGTTGAATTCCATGACTACTCGATCCAACCTTCTGCAGGTTCTCAAACACCTTCGTCAGTAAAGCTTCGCTTGTTTCCTGAGATGTTTCTCAAACACCTTCGTCAGTAAGACTTCGCTTCTTTCCTGAGATCTTTCTCAAACACCTTCGTCAGTAAGTAAGGCTTCGCTTGTTTCCTGAGATGTTTCTCAAACACCTTCGCCAGTAAGTAAGGCTTCGTTTGTTTCCTGAGATGTTTCTCAAACACCTTCGTCAGTAAGTAAGGCTTCGCTTGTTTCCTGAGATGTTTCTCAAACACCTTCGCCAGTAAGACTTCGCTTCTTTCCTGAGATGTTTCTCAAACACCTTCGTCAGTAAATAAGGCTTTACTTCTTTCCTGAGATGTTTGTCAACGGGATAGCCTGGTCTTGACGCCTTGTCGGAACGAGTGTCAGTTAGTCTTGTGTTGTAGTTCCAGGCAAAAGATCTAGTCTCTCAGGATAGCGAGACCCCACATTGACGGGCTATCGTGTGACGGACGAATGATGATAACCGCTGTCCTAATTATGATATCAGCGGGGCGTCTCGGGACGTCTGAGTGATGGAGAATATTTACCGTCATGACCCCGGCCGCCATTTCCAGTCTTCTTTCCAGCCCACCCCTCTCACCCTCTCCTTCAGATTACAGTGTTATTATTCTAAGGGAAGCATTAGAGATATATCCAGATGTTCTCTCGTTAACCCTTTTTCTTAGGCCTAGTTTCCAGGCCTTTTGTGTATCCATATGCCCTTGCACTACCATCCACTGGAGGGATACGAGGTACACAGTAAACTAGCCACTACCGTCCATAGGATGGATATTGGGCGCTCAATAACCTAACCGCTTCAGTAACAAAATCTCAACCTCAACTTGTAGACAGTGGATAAGGGATGTATGATAAAATCTAATACAAGAAAGAGAAAAGTAGCTCCAGTTTCTCGGATCATGAGGACATCAATAACTTCTAAGATCACTTATTTCTGTGATCACTTACTTCTAAGATCACTTACTACTGATGTCATTTCGGGTATTTATATTTCACGATTCCTCAGACTGTACGTGGAGTCTACCTGGAGGGAATATACTTGGGTATACCTGGAGTATACCTGGAGGCAGTTCTGTTGGTCAACGCCCCGCGGCCAGGTCCATGACTAGACCTCACGGTGGATCAGGGGTTGATCAACCAGGCTCTTTCTGTTATATTATTTACGTCGTATGACATCATTCAACTATGAAATGGTGAAGGCTCGATCCTCCATCCTGCTTGGCTGTTCTCATCTTGACCCAGCGAGTAATGTGTGTATGCGTGTGTGTGTGTGTGATCGTGTGAGTGTGTGTGTGTGTTTATGTGTGTATGTGTGTATGTGTGTTCGTGTGTGTGTGTGTGTGTGTGTGTGTGTGTGTGTGTGTGTGTGTGTGTGTGTGTGTGTGTGTGTGTGTGTGTGTGTGTGTGTGTGTATGTACTTATTTGTGGTTGCAGGGGTCGATTCATAACTCCTAGCACCGTCTCTTCACTGGTCGAGAGAGGACCTATTCGGTCAACACTCTCCCTGCTCCATGAGCATTATCAAACCTCGTTTTAAAACTATCTGTGTTTTAAAACTATATGTGTGTATGTGTGTGTGTGTGTGACTGTCTGTCTGTCCGCCTGTCCGTATGTCTGGCTATGTCTGTGTGTCTGTACGTCTTGTACTGAGGCTAGATACCTAAATGCACTTTCTGTGTCTCCCAACTGGACGCTGGTTCTCTCTGTCTCCTCACTATCATTATTAATGTAGCTTTCATTATAATCAGCTGATAATGAGTAACTTTATAGCCTTACCTCCACCGCTGGGCAGCTAGGATCCATTCTGCTGCTAGGCTCAGCGGGCTAGGCGACCCTAGCTACTCACCCAGCACAGTGATATATCGAGGCTGTCAATTAATTGTGATTAGAGTTTAACGTAGAAATGTCAACTCTCTTTAAAAGCCGAGGGAGCTGTGACGCCAAGGCTTTTAGTGAGCGGTGTTAGGTTGTCCTTATTAGCCACTGTTGTGCCTCGTTCCTCACTTCTGTTATTGTGTCTCGCACTCTGTTATTGTCTCGCACTCTGTTATTGTCTCGTAGTCTGTTATTGTGTCTCGCACTCTCACTGTCTGCTGTGGTGAGTACTGTTTCTGATGTACACTTGTACTCTGCTAGATGTTGCTGTTTTCACTGCTGCCGTTGCTTCTGCTGCATACCTGTACCCTGTTGAATGATGCTTCTACTGTTGATGGCTACTTTTGCTTCTTCTGTTGCTGCTGCCTCTGCTTTACACATGTAGTCTGCTGGCTGTTATTTTCTACTACTGCTGAATGCTGCTGTTGCTGCTTTTACTGCTCCCCATTGCTGCACACCTGTACTCTACTGGATATTGTTGCTCCTACATCCTCTGTTGCACATCTGTGACGAGCTGGCTGTTGTTTCTGCTGCTGCTGCTGGCTGATGCTGCTGCCCCTGCTGGATGCTGCTGCTGTCGCTCCTGATGCTACTACTGTTGCTACCTCTGCTGTTACCGTTGTTGCTGCCTCTGCTTCACGCCTGTACTCTACTGGCTGTTGCTACTGCTGTTTCTGCTCCACGTCTGCACTCTACTGTCTATTGCTTCTCCTGCACACATTTACTCTGCTGCTGTTGCTCTGCTCCCTGTCGTGTTTTCTGCTGTTCTACTTCTCATCTTTTCATTCAATATCTTCTGTATTTCCAGCCCCAAAAACCTACAAAAACACTATAAAAACGCTACGAAAACACTACAAAACACTACAAAACACTACAAAACGCTATAAAACGCTACAACAACGCTACAAAAACACTACACAAACGCGAGAAACTACAAAAACACTTGAAACATTACATAAACGCTACAAAAACACTACACAAACTCGAGAAACTACAAAAACACTTAAAACATTACATAAACGCTACAAAAACATTACACAAACGCGAGAAACTACAAAAACACTTAAAACATTACATAAACGCTACACAAACACTACACAAACTCGAGAAACTACAAAAACACTTAAAACATTACATAAACGCTACAAAAACAATACACAAACGCGAGAAACTACAAAAAACTACGAAGCATTTTCATACAAAAACTTTCTAAAGCGTTTGTTTTGTCTGTGGCCATCTGGCGTTTATTTCCTGTTACTCTCGAGTCCTGGAGCTCTGAGTGTCCTCGTTCTGTTGGTCTGTGTATCAGTACTGTTGCTATCCTGCATATGTCCCATACCTGTCATGTATATGTCCTACACCTGTCCGCTATATGTCCTATACATGTTCTATATGTCTTATACCTGTCCTGTACATGTCCTATACCTGTCCTGTACATGTCCTATACCTGTCCTGTACATGTCTTATACTTGTCCTGTACATGTCCTATACCTGCCCTAATATTGTCATTTTGGGCATCAGAGTCAGCATCTCTGAATTTATATATTGTTCTTACCGGCACATTTCTTGTTCGTTTCCTGTTCCGTACGTGTATTATTCCTATTATGTGTCTGTCCTGTACGTGTTTTCTCATCCTTAACGTATACGTCATGTTATTTTCTTCACACACACACATACACACACACACACACACACACACACACACACACACACTTAGAGGACGGAAAACCAGAGATCTGGTAGAAGAACCAGGGAGGAAAGACTGGGAGTTAGAGCTCCAAAAAAGGGAGGAAGAGTGGGGAAGGAAGATAGTAGAGCTTGGTAAGAAAATGGAGGAGCGGATAGCTGAAGAGTGCAGGAAGTGGGAAGTACAGGCCTTAGCAGCAGAAGCTAGGATACAGTGCTTAGAAGAGAAACTGCAAAGCCTGAAACAGATTAGAGAGACAAATGACAATTCAGACGTGACATCAGGAAATTCAAAGTCAGGCGCAGACAAGGGGATGGTAAGCAACAACGGAGACATGCCGTACAGGAAGGCCCTATCAGACCCACGTGGGGCCAGGGAAAAGACGACGAGCACACTGAGATCAAACGACAGGTCTGAAGACAATGATGGAAATTCAGAGTCAGGCGCAGACAAGGGGATGGTAAGCAACAACGGAGACATGCCGTACACGAAGGACCTATCAGACCCACGTGGGGCCAGGGAAAAGATGATGAGCACACTAAGATCAAGCGACAGGTCCGAAGAAAATGAAGGTTTGTTATATGCAGAGGTTCTAACAGCCAACTGCAGTAGCAAGGGACAGCTGGCCAGGAAAGACAGTCCACTAAGAATAGATGTTTCAGATATGACAGGGACTGAAGGCAAGAACATGTCAATGGAAGGAAACAAAATGCCTCAGAGGAAGCAGATGGAGACTCAGTGGGAGGAGGAAAGGGCGAGGTCAGTTTTTGTGTACGGGCTCCAAGAAGCCAAGGGGGCCAACTTTGAAGAAATAAAACAGGAGGAGAAAAAAATGATTGAAGGCATCATGAAAACAATAGGGGAGGGCAATATGACCCAGGTGACAAATTTTCAGAGAATTGGGTGGTTTGCGAGTGGAAGGATACGGCCTGTCAGAGTAACTTTCAAGGAAGAATCAGTTCGAATCAGGATTCTGCAAGAGAAAGCAAGACTGAGAGACAAAGAGGGGTACCAGAGAGTATACCTCGACCGCGACAGAACACAAGAAGAAAGGACTACACTGAAAGAGAGGGTACAGAGACGCAAGGAGGAACGAGAAGCAATGAAAATGAGCAGGACCCAGACACAGGAGGAAGGGCAAACACACCCCACAGAATCTCCCACCAAAAGACCCCACCCGCGACACTCCCAACGCAACTGAGCAACCTATACTCCAACCCACTCACTGTTCCCTCTGCCACCAACCCCCATATCACAAACCTCACCCCAACAGCTGTCCCTTATGGGCATTCTGACCCCACCCCCATCAACACATACCCCACCTACACCACAGCCCCATATAGGCCCCCACCAAGGCTCTCCCTCCCCCAACCCCAATATACTTGCATGACCACAATGATAGAAAAGAAACTAAAGGTTTGGTACACAAATGCGGATGGAATAATGAATAAACATGAGGAGTGGAATGAAAGAATCAGTGAAAAATCCCCAGACATCATAGCAGTCACAGAAACAAAACTCGCTGAGATAATAACAGACACAATCTTCCCAACAGGATATCAGATCCTGAGGAAAGATAGAAGGAGTAGAGGGGGAGGAGGGGTTGCACTGCTCATAAAACACCAATGGGGATTTGAGGAAATGGAAGGCATGGACATGATTGGAGAAAGAGACTACATTGTAGGTACAATTCAGTCCGGAGAACATAAAGTAGTCATTGGAGTGATGTATAACCCACCACAGAACTGCAGGAGGCCAAGAGAGGAGTACGAAGAAAACAACAGGGTGATGGTGGACACACTGGCTGAGGTGGCAAGAAGAGCTCACTCGAGCAGAGCAAAGTTACTGGTAATGGGCGATTTCAACCACAGGGAGATCGACTGGGAAAACCTGGAGCCACATGGGGGTCCCGAAACATGGAGAGCAAAGATGATGGATGTGGTACTTGAAAACCTCATGCATCAACATGTCAGGGACACAACCAGAGAGAGAGGGGAGGATGAGCCAGCAAGACTGGATCTTGTGTTCACCCTGAGCAGTTCAGACATCGAGGACATCACTTACGAGAGGCCCCTTGGAGCTAGCGATCATGTGGTTCTGAGTTTTGACTATATAGTAGAGTTACAAGTGGAGAAGGTAACAGGAACTGAAGGGGACAGGCCAAACTATAAAAGGGGGGACTACACAGGTATGAGAAACTTCCTGCAGGAGGTTCAGTGGGACAGAGAAATGGTAGGAAAATCAGTAAACGAGATGATGGAATATGTGGCAACAAAGTGCAAGGAGGCAGAGGAAAGTTTTGTTCCCAAGGGAAACAGAAATAATAGGAAGACCAAGACGAGTCCTTGGTTTACCCGAAGGTGTAGGGAGGCAAAAGCTAAGTGCAACAGAGAATGGAAAAGGTACAGGAGGCATAGGACCCAGGAAAACAAGGAGATTAGTAGAAGAGCCAGAAACGAGTATGCGCAGATAAGGAGGGAGGCCCAGAGACAGTATGAAAACGACATAGCATCGAAAGTCAAATCTGACCCGAAACTGCTGTATAGCCACATTAGGAAGAAGACAACAGTCAAGGACCAGGTGATAAGGCTGAGGAAAGAAGGTGGGGAACTCACAAGAAACGATCAAGAGGTATGTGAGGAGCTCAACACGAGATTTAAGGAAGTATTTACAGTAGAGACAGGAAGGACTCTGGGGGGACAGACCAGATGGGGACACCAACAAGGAATACACCAACAAGTGTTGGACGACATACATACAGATGAGGAGGAGGTGAAGAAACTGCTAAGGGACATCGATACCTCAAAGGCAATGGGACCGGACAACATCTCTCCATGGGTCCTTAGAGAGGGAGCAGATATGTTGTGCGTACCACTTACCACAATCTTCAACACATCCCTGGAAACTGGGCAACTACCTGAGGTATGGAAGACAGCAAATGTAGTTCCCATTTTCAAAAAAGGAGACAGAAAAGAGGCACTAAACTATAGACCTGTGTCATTGACGTGTATAGTATGCAAAATTATGGAGAAGATTATCAGGAGGAGAGTGGTGGAGCACCTGGAACGGAACAGGAGTATAAATGCCAACCAGCACGGATTCACGGAAGGCAAATCCTGTGTCACAAACCTTCTGGAGTTTTATGATAAAATAACAGAAGTAAGACAAGAGAGAGAGGGGTGGGTTGATTGCATCTTCTTGGACTGCAAGAAGGCCTTTGACACAGTTCCTCACAAGAGATTAGTGCAGAAGCTAGAGCATCAGGCGCATATAACAGGAAGGGCACTGCAATGGATCAGAGAATACCTGACAGGGAGGCAACAACGAGTCATGGTACGTAATGATGTATCACAGTGGGCACCTGTGACGAGCGGGGTCCCACAGGGGTCGGTCCTAGGACCAGTGCTATTTTTGGTATATGTGAACGACATGACGGAAGGGTTAGACTCAGAAGTGTCCCTGTTTGCAGATGATGTGAAGTTAATGAGGAGAATTAAATCTGATGAGGACCAGGCAGGACTTCAAAGAGACCTGGACAGACTGGACACCTGGTCCAGCAAATGGCTTCTCGAATTTAATCCTGCCAAATGCAAAGTCATGAAGATAGGGGAAGGGCACAGAAGACCACAGACAGAGTATAGGCTAGGTGGCCAAAGACTGCAAACCTCACTCAAGGAGAAAGATCTTGGGGTGAGTATAACACCGAGCATGTCTCCGGAAGCACACATCAATCAGATAACTGCTGCAGCATATGGGCGCCTGGCAAACCTGAGAACAGCATTCCGACACCTTAGTAAGGAATCATTCAAGACACTGTACACCGTGTATGTCAGGCCCATACTGGAGTATGCAGCACCTGTTTGGAACCCGCACTTGATAAAGCACGTCAAGAAACTAGAGAAAGTACAAAGGTTTGCAACAAGGTTAGTTCCAGAGCTAAGGGGAATGTCCTATGAAGAAAGATTAAGGGAAATCGGCCTGACGACACTGGAGGACAGGAGGGTCAGGGGAGACATGATAACGACATATAAAATACTGCGTGGAATAGACAAGGTGGACAAGGACAGGATGTTCCAGGGAGGGGACACAGAAACAAGAGGCCACAATTGGAAGTTGAAGACACAAATGAGTCAGAGAGATAGTAGGAAGTATTTCTTCAGTCATAGAGTTGTAAGGCAGTGGAATAGCCTAGAAAATGACGTAGTGGAGGCAGGAACCATACACAGTTTTAAGACGAGGTTTGATAAAGCTCATGGAGCGGGGAGAGAGAGGGTCTAGTAGCAACCGGTGAAGAGGCGGGGCCAGGAGCTAGGACTCGACCCCTGCAACCACAAATAGGTGAGTACACACACACACACACACACACACACACACACACACACACACACACACACACACCAGTTTGGAACCCACACCTAGCCAAGAATGTAAGGAACTAGTCCTGAAACTAAGGAGTGTATCCTACGAGGAAAGGTTAAGAGAATTCGACCTGATGACACTGGAAGACAGGAGAGACAGGGGGGGATATGATAACGACATATAAAATGCTGAGAGGAATCGACAAGATGGGACACAGCAACAAGGTCACAGTTGGACGTTAAAGACACAGATGAATGACAGGGATGTTAGGAATTATTTCTTCAGTCAAAGAGTTGTCAGGAAGTGGAATAGTCTGAGAAGTGACGGAGTGGAGGCAGGATCCATACATAGCTTTAAGAAGAGGTATGATGAACCTCATGGAGCAGGAAGAGTGACCTAGTAGCGACCAGTGAAGAGGCGGGGCCAGGAGCTGTGACTCGACCCCTGTAACCACAACTAGGTGAGTACAACTAGGTGAGTACACACATACAAACACACACAGGGAGAGTGGACCTAGTAGCGATTAGCAAAGACGCGGGGCCAGGAGCTATAATTCGACCTCTGCAACCAAAAATAGGTGAATAATAGGTGAGTACACACACATACAAACACACATACAGGTACTTTATAGCTTTCTTTGGTGTGTATATGTGTGTGTGTGCGTGTGTATGTGTGCGTGTATGTATTTGCGTGTGTATGTGTGCGTGTATGTGTGTGTGTGTACGTCATGAACACCTTTTTGATACATACTTTATTAATACATTCTCTGGCATTTGTTTTCTGGTTCAGGTTTTGGCACACTGGCACGCTCTCGGCTCTCTAATTTGGCAGTGAGAGGCTCTCTGCTCTTTAATTTGCCTCGCTGAAGCATATTTCTCCATTAATGACGTTGGGGATAATGCATTTAGTAAATCCTTGCGTGCTGAGCGCATTCAACTTGTGTGTTTGTGTGTGTGTGTGTGTGTGTGTGTGTGTGTGTGTGTGTGTGTGTGTGTGTGTGTGTGTGTGTGTGTGTGTGTGTGTGTGTGTGTGTGTGTGTGTGTGTGTGTGTGTGTGTGTGTGTGTGTGTGTGTCTATCTGTCTGTACTCACCTATTTGTGGATACAGGGGGTCGATTCACAGCTTCTGCCCCCGCGTCTTCACTGGTCGCTTATAAATTCCACACCTTCTCTGCTCCAAGAACTTTATCGTGTGTGTGTGTGTGTGTGTGTGTGTGTGTGTGTGTGTGTGTGTGTGTGTGTGTGTTTTAGAGACCAGATATTTTCTGTGAGAAAGTGCAACACAGACATATACTCAATCAGAACATTGAATGACACAGATGTTTCGCCTCTGATGGCTTTTCTCCAATCGTCACACAAACTCAGCTATGTAGAGGTGTCCCAATAACTGAGAAACCGTAGGGAAAAATAAATAAAATGCAAGAAAAAAATCCTTTAGATCGTGAAACCTGATCGATGCGTTCATCATCCCTCTGTCTTCGATTTTATTCAAGTTCAGTTCTCTGGAGAACTTCATCTGGTCTCTATTTTAAAGACATCACGGACACCTGGATAAGCCCTGTGATTTCATACTTACAATGCACAAATATGCAGAAAAAAGAATTTTTTGACGACGTTTCGGTCCTGCTAGGCCCAATGACTAGTCACACTAACACATAAGAACATAAGAAAGAAGGAACACTGCAGTAGGCCTACTGGCCCATGCGAGGGCCAGTATACATTGGAGAGGAGGACAGGGACGGGACAAAGAGAAGAAGAAGTGGAGAAGTAGTGGTAGATATACTGCTGGTAGTGGTAGTAATAGTAGAAGTGGTAGTAGTAGTTGTAGTAAGTAGGGAGAGTGATGGTAGTGGCACAAGGGACGGAAGGGGAGTGAAGCGAGCTAAAAGTAGTAGTGGTGGTAGTGGTAGTAGTAGTAGTAGACTAAGAAGAAGTGGAATAAGTCTAAGGTCAAGAAAAAGGAGCACTGCACGAGAACTAATGCCCCACGTGGGTAGGAGCTAGTGATGTATCGGATATCCGCATCCGCACAACACTCGCACAATTTCTCACATCCGCATCCGCATCCGCATCCGCAGAACACTCGTAATTTCTTACATCCGCATCCGCATTTTACTGCAAACAGAAATCCGCATATGCATCCGCATCCGCATCCGCATCCGCATCCGCATTTTACTGCAAACAGAAATCCGCATATGCAACCGCATCCGCATCCACAGAACATCTGCACAATTTCTTACATCTGCATGAACATCCGCAAAATAAGTAAGACATTCTCATACGCATCCGCATTCACGGATATTTAAATTTTCACATCCGGTACATCTCTAGGTAAGACCAAACACTCAGGTACGACCTGGAAAGATAGGCAGACCAGTGAAGTCCTGGTTAAGTAGCATCACTTTGCTGAGAATTTCAGAGACGCTGAAACACCCTGATATTCAAATGATGGTGTCTGAAATCGCTGTGTCTTTGATGGTTCTAAAGACAAGCTTATAGGTGAAATATTTTCTCTTTGTTCTGCTTTGATGAGTAGTGTTGCTTTGTTGAACAGTTCTGCTCTGATGAGTAGTGCTGCTTTGTTGAACAGTTCTGCTCTGATGAGTAGATCCCACAGTGTTTACTGTCACAGTGATCCTCTTTTCAGTGGGTATAATAATAATAACAATAATAATAATAATAATAATAATAATAATAATAATAATAATAATAATAATAATAATGTTAAATTAGACACATGTGCAACTCTTGGGTATCTTTATTGAGGAAACGTTTCGCCACACAGTGGCTTCATCAGTCCATACAAAGGATAAACTTGAAGAACAGAAGGAGAATGAGGTAATCAGTCCCTCAACCTTGAGTCGATGTGGTCCGTCCATCAATCTTGAATAGAATACGGCACATGAGCGGAGAAGGAGCTTATAAACCGTATGGCAGGAGAGGTGCAGCAGTCGTAGGTGGTGTCACATTTGCCCAATGTGGAAGTAGGTCGTGCCCAAGGGTTAGGCAAGCGAAGAATTCCCAAGAAGTTGCAACAACAACAATAATAATAATAATAATAATAATAATAATAATAATAATAATAATAATAGCTACAGTGATGCCCCTTTCAAATGGTACAACAACAACAACAATAATAGAAGTAACAGGAATGAGAAAATGTTATACACTATTAACATCGACACCACAAACATATAAATATTCCGATATGAAACGCCCCAAAAAAGGGGAAAAACAAAAGAACTCCTCACCCCTAGTCAAATTAAAAAATTACTTTAGAAACGCCAAAAAAAAAAAAAAATCCAGAGAGACTGATTCACTTCCTCTGTGATCACACAGGAGACTGTCGGTTGAGGAAGGCCCCTAAATTCGGCTATCATCGCCTTTAACCGGCCGGGCCGGTGAAAATATTAAGGCAACCGGTGGTATTAGCCGAGTTAAAGACCTTTCAGAGGCCAGTCTGAAAACACAGGGAGGGAATAATCATTTTAGCACGGCAACAAACACGGCTATTAATTCCGTGTTATGTTTGAGATTGAGGGACTTGGGTCATGCTCTGGCAGGTCTCGCGTCCTGAGGCTGGGTGAGAGTGAGTGAGAGAGAGAGAGAGAGAGAGAGAGAGAGAGAGAGAGAGAGAGAGACAGACAGAGACAGAGAGACAGAGACAGAGACAGAGACAGAGACAGACAGACAGAGAGAGAGAGAGAGAAACACAGCACATAATAACAATAATCTATATTTCTACAAGTACGTGATACAGTTGACATCACATATATAGCATATAGAAAGCCCCTGAAATGTAGAGCATTTCGGGCAATTTAGGTTAATTTTGTCCCGAAGAAGCTACTTACATCAGCCGGCTAACTCACAGGCACCTACTTACTGCTAGGTGAACAGGGTCGGCAGGTGTCTTAAACACTCCCAAAGTCCACACCAAACTTACCTATCGAGGAAAACTGTACTACCTAGGAACTATAATGTTTGAGACAGGAACAGTAAAACAGATTTAAAGAAGGAATTTGAAAAAATAAAGGTGATAGAGGCATTAAAAATAAAGATAACAGGTATAAGAACATAAGAACATAAGAATGGAGGAACACTGCAGAAGGCCTACTGGCCCATGCGAGGCAGGTCCTTATCAAAATGACCCCTACCTACGTCTATGGAAATCCTTAGACGTTAGAGAAGCTAAATAAATAGAAAAGTAATGGAACTAGCAGATAGAAAGTTAGAAGAATAGTGAAGAGGTTAGACTACAGATTCTTAAGCTTTTTGCGATTACAGACACCAATGAATTGCCTAGTATTACCCCATACCACCTTCACCAAACAGTGAAAATCATCACCAGCGCTATTAGGTACCAGTATGACTTCAAAAGACGTCAGCAGCTTGGTTCATCACCAGTGCTATTAGGTACCAGTATGACTTCAAAAGACGTCAGCAGCTTGGTTCATCACCAGTGCTATTAGGTACCAGTATGACTTCAAAAGACGTCAGTAGCTTGGTTCATCACCAGTGCTATTAGGTACCAGTATGACTTCAAAAGAAGTCAGTAGCTTGGTTCATCACCAGTGCTATTAGGTACCAGTATGATTTCAAAAGAAGTCAGTAGCTTGGTTCATCACCAGTGCTATTAGGTACCAGTATGATTTCAAAAGAAGTCAGTAGCTTGGTTCATCACCAGTGCTATTAGGTACCAGTATGACTTCAAAAGAAGTCAGTAGCTTGGTTCATCACCAGTGCTATTAGGTACCAGTATGACTTCAAAAGAAGTCAGTAGCTTGATTCATCACCAGTGCTATTAGGTACCAGTATTACTTCAAAAGAAGTCAGTAGCTTGGTTCATCACCAGTGCTATTAGGTACCAGTATGACTTCAAAAGAAGTCAGTAGCTTGGTTCATCACCAGTGCTATTACGTACAAGTATGACTTCAAAAGAAGCCAGTAGCTTGGTTCATCACCAGTGCTATTAGGTACCAGTATGATTTCAAAAGAAGTCATTAGCTTGGTTCATCACCAGTGCTATTAGGTACCAGTATGATTTCAAAAGAAGTCAGTAGCTTGGTTCATCACCAGTGCTATTAGGTACCAGTATGACTTCAAAAGAAGTCAGTAGCTTGGTTCATCACCAGTGCTATTAGGTACCAGTATGACTTCAAAAGAAGTCAGTAGCTTGGTTCATCACCAGTGCTATTAGGTACCAGTATTACTTCAAAAGAAGTCAGTAGCTTGGTTCATCACCAGTGCTATTAGGTACCAGTATGACTTCAAAAGAAGTCAGTAGCTTGGTTCATCACCAGTGCTATTAGGTACCAGTATGACTTCAAAAGAAGTCAGTAGCTTGGTTCATCACCAGTGCTATTACGTACAAGTATGACTTCAAAAGAAGCCAGTAGCTTGGTTCATCACCATTGCTATTAGGTACCAGTATGATTTCAAAAGAAGTCAGTAGCTTGGTTCATCACGAGTGCTATTAGGTACCAGTATGACTTCAAAAGAAGTCAGTAGCTTGGTTCATCACCAGTGCTATTAGGTACCAGTATGACTTCAAAAGAAGTCAGTAGCTTGGTTCATCACCAGTGCTATTACGTACAAGTATGACTTCAAAAGAAGCCAGTAGCTTGGTTCATCACCATTGCTATTAGGTACCAGTATGATTTCAAAAGAAGTCAGTAGCTTGGTTCATCACCAGTGCTATTAGGTACCAGTATGATTTCAAAAGAAGTCAGTAGCTTGGTTCATCACCAGTGCTATTAGGTACCAGTATGACTTCAAAAGAAGTCAGTAGCTTGGTTCATCACCAGTGCTATTAGGTACCAGTATGACTTCAAAAGAAGTCAGTAGCTTGGTTCATCACCAGTGCTATTAGGTACCAGTATGATTTCAAAAGAAGTCATTAGCTTGGTTCATCACCAGTGCTATTAGGTACCAGTATGATTTCAAAAGAAGTCAGTAGCTTGGTTCATCACCAGTGCTATTAGGTACCATTATGACTTCAAAAGAAGTCAGTAGCTTGGTTCATCACCAGTGCTATTAGGTACCAGTATTACTTCAAAAGAAGTCAGTAGCTTGGTTCATCACCAGTGCTATTAGGTACCAGTATGACTTCAAAAGAAGTCAGTAGCTTGGTTCATCACCAGTGCTATTACGTACAAGTATGACTTCAAAAGAAGCCAGTAGCTTGGTTCATCACCATTGCTATTAGGTACCAGTATGATTTCAAAAGAAGTCAGTAGCTTGGTTCATCACCAGTGCTATTAGGTACCAGTATGATTTCAAAAGAAGTCAGTAGCTTGGTTCATCACCAGTGCTATTAGGTACCAGTATGACTTCAAAAGAAGTCAGTAGCTTGGTTCATCACCAGTGCTATTAGGTACCAGTATGACTTCAAAAGAAGTCAGTAGCTTGGTTCATCACCAGTGCTATTAGGTACCAGTATGATTTCAAAAGAAGTCATTAGCTTGGTTCATCACCAGTGCTATTAGGTACCAGTATGATTTCAAAAGAAGTCAGTAGCTTGGTTCATCACCAGTGCTATTAGGTACCATTATGACTTCAAAAGAAGTCAGTAGCTTGGTTCATCACCAGTGCTATTAGGTTCCAGTATGACTTCAAAAGAAGTCAGTAGCTTGGTTCATCACCAGTGCTATTAGGTTCCAGTATGACTTCAAAAGAAGTCAGTAGCTTGGTTCATCACCAGTGCTATTAGGTACCAGTATGACTTCAAAAGAAGTCAGTAGCTTGGTTCATCACCAGTGCTATTAGGTACCAGTATGACTTCAAAAGAAGTCAGTAGCTTGGTTCATCACCAGTGCTATTAGGTACCAGTATGACTTCAAAAGAAGTCAGTAGCTTGGTTCATCACCAGTCCTATTAGGTACCAGTATGACTTCAAAAGAAGTCAGTAGCTTGGTTCATCACCAGTGCTATTAGGTACCAGTATGACTTCAAAAGAAGTCAGTAGCTTGGTTCATCACCAGTGCTACTAGGTACCAGTATGACTTCAAAAGAAGTCAGTAGCTTGGTTCATCACCAATGCTATTAGGTACCAGTATGACTTCAAAAGAAGTCAGTAGCTTGGTTCATCACCAGTGCTATTAGGTACCAGTATGACTTCAAAAGAAGTCAGTAGCTTGGTTCATCACCAGTGCTATTAGGTACCATTATGACTTCAAAAGAAGTCAGTAGCTTGGTTCATCACCAGTGCTATTAGGTACCAGTATGACTTCAAAAGAAGTCAGTAGCTTGGTTCATCACCAGTGCTATTAGGTACCAGTATGACTTCAAAAGAAGTCAGTAGCTTGGTTCATCACCAGTGCTATTAGGTACCATTATGACTTCAAAAGAAGTCAGTAGCTTGGTTCATCACCAGTGCTATTAGGTACCAGTATGACTTCAAAAGAAGCCAGTAGCTTGGTTCATCACCAGTGCTATTAGGTACCAGTATGATTTCAAAAGAAGTCATTAGCTTGGTTCATCACCAGTGCTATTAGGTACCAATATGACTTCACAAGATGGCAATAGCTTGGTACATCACCAGTGCTGTTAGGTACCAGTATGACTTCAAAAGAAGTCAGTAGCTTGGTTCATCACCAGTGCTATTAGGTACCAGTATGACTTCAAAAGAAGTCAGTAGCTTGGTTCATCACCAGTGCTATTAGGTACCAGTATTACTTCAAAACAAGTCAGTAGCTTGGTTCATCACCAGTGCTATTAGGTACCAGTATGACTTCAAAAGAAGTCAGTAGCTTGGTTCATCACCAGTGCTATTACGTACAAGTATGACTTCAAAAGAAGCCAGTAGCTTGGTTCATCACCATTGCTATTAGGTACCAGTATGATTTCAAAAGAAGTCAGTAGCTTGGTTCATCACCAGTGCTATTAGGTACCAGTATGATTTCAAAAGAAGTCATTAGCTTGGTTCATCACCAGTGCTATTAGGTACCAGTATGATTTCAAAAGAAGTCAGTAGCTTGGTTCATCACCAGTGCTATTAGGTACCAGTATGACTTCAAAAGAAGTCAGTAGCTTGGTTCATCACCAGTGCTATTAGGTACCAGTATGACTTCAAAAGAAGTCAGTAGCTTGGTTCATCACCAGTGCTATTAGGTACCAGTATGACTTCAATAGAAGTCAGTAGCTTGGTTCATCACCAGTGCTATTAGGTACCAGTATGACTTCAAAAGAAGTCAGTAGCTTGGTTCATCACCAGTGCTATTAGGTACCAGTATGACTTCAAAAGAAGTCAGTAGCTTGGTTCATCACCAGTGCTATTAGGTACCAGTATTACTTCAGAAGAAGTCAGTAGCTTGGTTCATCACCAGTGCTATTAGGTACCCGTATGACTTCAAAAGAAGTCAGTAGCTTGGTTCATCACCAGTGCTATTAGGTACCAGTATGACTTCAAAAGAAGTCAGTAGCTTGGTTCATCACCAGTGCTATTAGGTACCAGTATGACTTCAAAAGAAGTCAGTAGCTTGGTTCATCACCAGTGCTATTACGTACAAGTATGACTTCAAAAGAAGCCAGTAGCTTGGTTCATCACCAGTGCTATTAGGTACCAGTATGATTTCAAAAGAAGTCATTAGCTTGGTTCATCACCAGTGCTATTAGGTACCAGTATGATTTCAAAAGAAGTCAGTAGCTTGGTTCATCACCAGTGCTATTAGGTACCATTATGACTTCAAAAGAAGTCAGTAGCTTGGTTCATCACCAGTGCTATTAGGTTCCAGTATGACTTCAAAAGAAGTCAGTAGCTTGGTTCATCACCAGTGCTATTAGGTTCCAGTATGACTTCAAAAGAAGTCAGTAGCTTGGTTCATCACCAGTGCTATTAGGTACCAGTATGACTTCAAAAGAAGTCAGTAGCTTGGTTCATCACCAGTGCTATTAGGTACCAGTATGACTTCAAAAGAAGTCAGTAGCTTGGTTCATCACCAGTGCTATTAGGTACCAGTATGACTTCAAAAGAAGTCAGTAGCTTGGTTCATCACCAGTCCTATTAGGTACCAGTATGACTTCAAAAGAAGTCAGTAGCTTGGTTCATCACCAGTGCTATTAGGTACCAGTATGACTTCAAAAGAAGTCAGTAGCTTGGTTCATCACCAGTGCTATTAGGTACCAGTATGACTTCAAAAGAAGTCAGTAGCTTGGTTCATCACCAATGCTATTAGGTACCAGTATGACTTCAAAAGAAGTCAGTAGCTTGGTTCATCACCAGTGCTATTAGGTACCAGTATGACTTCAAAAGAAGTCAGTAGCTTGGTTCATCACCAGTGCTATTAGGTACCATTATGACTTCAAAAGAAGTCAGTAGCTTGGTTCATCACCAGTGCTATTAGGTACCAGTATGACTTCAAAAGAAGTCAGTAGCTTGGTTCATCACCAGTGCTATTAGGTACCAGTATGACTTCAAAAGAAGTCAGTAGCTTGGTTCATCACCAGTGCTATTAGGTACCATTATGACTTCAAAAGAAGTCAGAAGCTTGGTTCATCACCAGTGCTATTAGGTACCAGTATGACTTCAAAAGAAGTCAGTAGCTTGGTTCATCACCAGTGCTATTAGGTACCAGTATGACTTCAAAAGAAGTCAGTAGCTTGGTTCATCACCAGTGCTATTAGGTACCAGTATGACTTCAAAAGAAGTCAGTAGCTTGGTTCATCACCAGTGCTATTAGGTACCAGTATGACTTCAAAAGAAGTCAGTAGCTTGGTTCATCACCAGTGCTATTAGGTACCAGTATGACTTCAAAAGAAGTCAGTAGCTTGGTTCATCACCAGTGCTATTAGGTACCATTATGACTTCAAAAGAAGTCAGTAGCTTGGTTCATCACCAGTGCTATTAGGTACCAGTATGACTTCAAAAGAAGTCAGTAGCTTGGTTCATCACCAGTGCTATTAGGTACCAGTATGACTTCAAAAGAAGTCAGTAGCTTGGTTCATCACCAGTGCTATTAGGTACCATTATGACTGCAAAAGAAGTCAGTAGCTTGGTTCATCACCAGTGCTATTAGGTACCATTATGACTTCAAAAGAAGTCAGTAGCTTGGTTCATCACCAGTGCTATTAGGTACCAGTATGACTTCAAAAGAAGTCAGTAGCTTGGTTCATCACCAGTGCTATTAGGTACCAGTATGACTTCAAAAGAAGTCAGTAGCTTGGTTCATCACCAGTGCTATTAGGTACCAGTATGACTTCAAAAGAAGTCAGTAGCTTGGTTCATCACCAGTGCTATTAGGTACCAGTATGACTTCAAAAGAAGTCAGTAGCTTGGTTCATCACCAGTGCTATTAGGTACCAGTATGACTTCAAAAGAAGTCAGTAGCTTGGTTCATCACCAGTGCTATTAGGTACCAGTATGATTTCAAAAGAAGTCAGTAGCTTGGTTCATCACCAGTGCTATTAGGTACCAGTATGACTTCAAAAGAAGTCAGTAGCTTGGTTCATCACCAGTGCTATTAGGTACCAGTATGACAAAAGAAGTCAGTAGCTTGGTTCATCACCAGTGCTATTAGGTACCAGTATGACAAAAGAAGTCAGTAGCTTGGTTCATCACCAGTGCTATTAGGTACCAGTATGACTTCAGTAGCTTGGTTCATCACCAGTGCTATTAGGTACCAGTATGACTTGAAGTCAGTAGCTTGGTTCATCACCAGTGCTATTAGGTACCAGTATGACTTCAAAAGAAGTCAGTAGCTTGGTTCATCACCAGTGCTATTAGGTACCAGTATGACTTATTAGGTACCAAAAGAAGTCAGTAGCTTGGTTCATCACCAGTGCTATTAGGTACCAGTATGACTTCAAAAGAAGTCAGTAGCTTGGTTCATCACCAGTGCTATTAGGTACCAGTATGACTTCAAAAGAAGTCAGTAGCTTGGTTCATCACCAGTGCTATTAGGTACCAGTATGACTTCAAAAGAAGTCAGTAGCTTGGTTCATCACCAGTGCTATTAGGTACCAGTATGACTTCAAAAGAAGTCAGTAGCTTGGTTCATCACCAGTGCTATTAGGTACCAGTATGACTTCAAAAGAAGTCAGTAGCTTGGTTCATCACCAGTGCTATTAGGTACCAGTATGACTTCAAAAGAAGTCAGTAGCTTGGTTCATCACCAGTGCTATTAGGTACCAGTATGACTTCAAAAGAAGTCAGTAGCTTGGTTCATCACCAGTGCTATTAGGTACCAGTATGACTTCAAAAGAAGTCAGTAGCTTGGTTCATCACCAGTGCTATTAGGTACCAGTATGACTTCAAAAGAAGTCAGTAGCTTGGTTCATCACCAGTGCTATTAGGTACCAGTATGACTTCAAAAGAAGTCAGTAGCTTGGTTCATCACCAGTGCTATTAGGTACCAGTATGACTTCAAAAGAAGTCAGTAGCTTGGTTCATCACCAGTGCTATTAGGTACCAGTATGACTTCAAAAGAAGTCAGTAGCTTGGAAGTTAGCTTGGTTCATCACCAGTGCTATTAGGTACCAGTATGACTTCAAAAGAAGTCAGTAGCTTGGTTCATCACCAGTGCTATTAGGTACCAGTATGACTTCAAAAGAAGTCAGTAGCTTGGTTCATCACCAGTGCTATTAGGTACCAGTTATATGTTCTTCTATATTCTTTATATGTTCTTCTATATTCTTTATATGTTCTTCTATATTCTTTATATGTTCTTCTATATTCTTTATATGTTCTTCTATATTCTTTATATGTTCTTCTATATTCTTTATATGTTCTTCTATATTCTTTATATGTTCTTCTATATTCTTTATATGTTCTATATTTTTATATGTTCTATATTCTTTATATGTTCTATATTTTTATATGTTCTATATTCTTTATATGTTCTATATTTTTATGTTCTATATTCTTTATATGTTCTATATTTTTATATGTTCTATATTCTTTATATGTTATTCAGTATTCTTACTTTATGTTCATCAATATTCTTACATAATATGTTCTTCAATATTCTTTGTGTGTTCATCAATATTCTTACATAATATGTTCTTCAATATTCTTTATATGTTCATCAATATTCTTACATAATATGTTCTTCAATATTCTTTATATGTTCATCAATATTCTTACATAATATGTTCATCAATATTCTTACATAATATGTTCATCAATATTCTTACATAATATGTTCAACAATATTCTTTATATGTTCTTCAATATTCTTCCTCAAAATCTATACCGAACTACAATATTTCAACATCTGTCTTCACCAAGAACAAATATAAATAAATAATTCGTGTTAAACGCTAAACCCATGCGGGTCATTCAGCGCATGACTGGAGAAGGCTCGATCCTCCGTCTTAGCGCGAGACAGACGAGCATCCTATTTGTACTAAACACTGTCCTATATATTCGCATATAATTTTTCCCTTATTATTATAGTGATTATCCATATCACTATTATAGATATTCTTCGGATTATCTTAGAAATTAGTGTTGTGTGTGATGGTGTATTGGCAGGTTTGACAGATGGTGAACAAAGTTTAAACTCTATCTACTAGACGAGGGTCATTAAGGCTACATGTCACCTGCTAGTCAATAGTTAAGAATACTTATATACCTAAAATGGGGGTTCAAATAAGTAATAATGTGTATATACTGAGAGACATACACTACTTATTACATTTACGTACAGGTACACATTAATACAGTTAAATAATTTATCATACATAGCAACATATGTGTAGATTACCTAGGATTACCTGTGGAGAATTATTATTATTATAATCAAGGGGAAAGCGCTAAACCCGGAGGATTATACAGCGCCTGGGGGGGGGATGTGGAAGGCATTCAGGCTTAATTCGGGGAACTGGAGCACAGATCTAATTCCCTAAATCAAGAGCCCCTCACCAACATCAAGGAACCTTCCTTGAAGGGACCTGTGGAGAAGTCACTGAGATTGTGTAAATGTCACATCCCCGTGAGAGACCACAAGGAACGCCATCTGTGGAGGTGAGTCGCAACTTTCCAAGGGACTGTTGCCTAACATCTGCTTCCTCTATTCTTTAGAGTTTCAGTTCTTTACTTTGCTTATTTACTTTTTCGAGTGGTGGGTCTAGGGAGGATTATTATTATTATTATAATCAAGGGGAAGCGCTAAACCCGGAGGATTATACAGCGCCTGGGGGGAGGGGGTTGTGGAAGGCATTCAGGCTTAATACGGGGAACTGGAGCACATATCCAATTCCCTAAATCAAGAGCCCCTCACCAACATTAAGGAACCTTCCATGAGGGGTCTAGGGAGGAGAGACGAGCTGCTTCGCCAACAGCTGACACTTCCTGGCTACGTAAGTAATAATGTTGATGATTGGTTCAGAGAACCTACAAGTTGATAAATCCGACACATGTGCAACACTTGGGTATCTTTAGTAAGGAAACGTTTCGCCACACAGTGTCTTCATCAGTCCATAAAAAGGAGAATGATGAAAAACAGGAGGAGTTTGAGGTAAACAGTCCCTCAGTCTTTTTCAAGACTAATGGGCTGATTACATCGACTCAAGGCTGAGGGACTGATTACCTCATACTCCTCCTGTTATTCACCATTCTCCTTTGTATGGACTGATGAAGCCACTGTGTGGCGAAACGTTTCCTCATTAAAGATACCCAAGTGTTGCACATGTGTCTAATTTACCATAAGTAATGATGTTTGTCTTGCCTTATTTAATTATAATTGTTATTGTATGATAATTGCCATTACTGTGATTTCTGTTTAAATGAGCTTTATTTAGATGTATCAAGGTTAAGGGACTGAACACCTTATTTCAAGACTAAGGGACTGAACACCTTATTTCAAGACTAAGGGACTGAACACCTTATTTCAAGACTAAGGGACTGAACACCTTATTTCAAGACTAAGGGACTGAACACCTTATTTCAAGACTAAGGGACTGAACACCTTATTTCAAGACTAAGGGACTGAACACCTTATTTCAAGACTAAGGGACTGAACACCTTATTTCAAGGTTAAGGGACTGAACACCTTATTTCAAGGTTAAGGGACTGAACACCTTATTTCAAGGTTAAGGGACTGAACACCTTATTTCAAGGTTAAGGGACTGAACACCTTATTTCAAGGATAAGGGACTGAACACTTTATTTCAAGACTAAGGGACTGAACACCTTATTTCAAGACTAAGGGACTGAACGCCTTATTTCAAGACTAAGGGACTGAACACCTTATTTCAAGGTTAAGGGACTGAACACCTTATTTCAAGGTTAAGGGACTGAACACCTTATTTCAAGGTTAAGGGACTGAACACCTTATTTCAAGGTTAAGGGACTGAACACCTTATTTCAAGACTAAGGGACTGAACACCTTATTTCAAGACTAAGGGACTGAACGCCTTATTTCAAGACTAAGGGACTGAACACCTTATTTCAAGGTTAAGGGACTGAACACCTTATTTCAAGGTTAAGGGACTGAACACCTTATTTCAAGGTTAAGGGACTGAACACCTTATTTCAAGGTTAAGGGACTGAACACCTTATTTCAAGGTTAAGGGATTGAACACCATAAAATCATTTCTGTACTTCTCCTGCCATCAATATAAGTGTCTTTGTATATGATTGATAGCTGTATAGCCCTTGTGGTTTAGCGCTTCTTATTGATTATAATAATATTAATAATATAAAGTGCTACGCAGGTGAAACGCCTCGTTACTTAAATACGCAGGTGAAACGCCTCGTTACTTAAATACGCAGGTGAAACGCCTCGTTACTTAAATACGCAGGTGAAACGCCTCGTTACTTAAATACGCAGGTGAAACGCCTCGTTACTTAAATACGCAGGTGTTCCAGTTGTTTTTATTTCTCATTCATTGCACTTGTTACCTATTTTCTGTACAGGGTGTTTCAAAATGATGGACCCAATTTCAATGCATTGAAACTGAAATTGTGTGAAAGTCACTGAAATTGTGTGAAAGTCACTGAAATTGTGTGAAAGTCGCTGAAATTGTGTGAAAGTCGCTGAAATTGTGTGAAAGTCACTGAGATTGTGTAAAAGTCTCTGAAATTGTGTGAAAGTCACTGAAATTGTGTGAAAGTCACTGAAATTGTGTGAAAGTCGCTGAAATTGTGTGAAAGTCGCTGAAATTGTGTGAAAGTCACTGAAATTGTGTGAAAGTCACTGAAATTGTGTGAAAGTCGCTGAAATTGTGTGAAAGTCGCTGAAATTGTGTGAAAGTCGCTGAAATTGTGTGAAAGTCGCTGAAATTGTGTGAAAGTCGCTGAAATTGTGTGAAAGTCGCTGAAACTATGTGTAATGTCACTGAAATTCTGTGAAAGTCGCTGAAATTGTGTGAAAGTCGCTGAAATTGTGTGAAAGTCACTGAAATTGTGTGAAAGTCACTGAAATTGTGTGAAAGTCACTGAAATTGTGTGAAAGTCGCTGAAATTGTGTGAAAGTCACTGAAATTGTGTGAAAGTCACTGAAATTGTGTGAAAGTCACTGAAATTGTGTGAAAGTTGCTGAAATTGTGTGAAAGTCACTGAAATTGTGTGAAAGTCACTGAAATTGTGTGAAAGTCGCTGAAATTGTGTAAGTGTTGGAAGAATCAAATACCGAGCACTAGATCTTATAAACCACGGAACAGGTGGGGTTTGAACCCATGGAGAGTCAAGCTCATTCGCCATGGGTTCAAACCTCACCAGTTCCCTGGTGTGTTTACAATAGTATCAATACGATTTCGTGATACTAAATCTTATAATTTTTAAAGGCAAGTGAAGCCTTGGATCAAGAACCCTTCACTGGCATATAAAGGGCTAACCCCTCAAGGGGTTAGGGGTAAGGGGCTCTTGATTTAGGGAACTGAAGCTGAGCTCTAGTTCCATGATCTGAGACTAAATACCTTCCATCTCCCACACAGGGTCTGTAATAATCCCTATGAGTTTAGCGCTCCCCATAAAAAAACCCTCAAGGAAGGTTCCTTGATGCTGGTGAGGGGCTCTTGATCTAGGTAACTGGATCTGTGCTCCAGTTCCCTGAGTTAAACCTGAATACCTTCCATCCCTCCCCCAAGAACTGTATAATCCTATGGGTTTAGTGCTTCCCCCTTGATTATAATAATAATAATAGTCCCCCCAAAAATAATTCGATAACAAAGAATAAATTTTCACTTCTCACAGATAATTAAGTTAAAATTATTAAATTATATCTTTCCAACATTCACGATAAATAATTCTATTCATCTAATAGGTAATATATAACTTCAATATATTATTCCTGTCAATCCAATTTACTGATACTGATCGATCAGACTGTTGCAAATATGTTCAATATGAAAAAAAAATGGAATTATTAGTGTCTATCAAATAATCACAAAGAATTATGGACCTTGAAACTGCAATTTAGATTTGTCAACATAAAAAATTCAATTTTGGTGAGCTAAGAGTGGGTCGAGAACCGGATATGGTAAATTAATGTGTGTGCGTACTCGCCTTTTTGTACTATCCTATTTGTGGTTGCAGGGGTCGATTCACGGCTCCTGGTGCTGTCTCTTTGCTAGTCGCTAGTAGGTCCACTCTCTCCTTGCTCCAAGAGCCTTATCGTACCTCTTGAAGGTATGTTTGGATCCTGCCTCTGCTACATAGCTCTCCAGATTGCTCCACTTCCTGATTTCTTTAAGGATCTCTGTGTGTGTGTGTGTGTGTGTGTGTGTGTGTGTGTGTGTGTGTGTGTGTGTGTGTGTGTGTGTGTGTGTGTGTGTGCGCTCACCTCAGTTGTAGGAGTCAAGTCACAGCTCCTGGTCCCGCCTCTTCGCTGGCCGCTACTAGGTCACTCTTCACGTTCCATGAGCTTTATCATACCTCTTCTTGAAGCTATGTATGGAACCTGCTTCCACTACGTCACTTCCCAGACTATTCCACTTCATGACAACTCTATGACCCTGTGCTTCAGGCGAGAGGTTCGGTGTAATGTCCACCCTTGGATCCTTTTATATTTTTTCTGAGTCAATGAGTTACCTCGCTCTCAGGTGATACTCTTTCTGTAACCTTCAACCTTCTATTCCCAGGTACTGTGTGTGTGTGTGTGTGTGTGTGTGTGTGTGTGTGTGTGTGTGTGTGTGTGTGTGTGTGTGTGTGTGTGTTTTAGAAGCAAAATGTGGTTAGATTTGATTCCACCCCGTATGTTGACTTCAGAGAAATACTATTTTCTAAGCATGACAAAAGAGGATTGTTTGCTATTATCTTGATGGTTGAGGCAAAGGTAATCAAGCAGAAATAAGAGAGAGAGAGAGAGAGAGAGAGAGAGAGAGAGAGAGAGACAGACAGACAGACAGAGAGAGAGAATAATAGTCTCTGACTTACTCTAGCTAAGGTAAGCAATGGGAAGGCGTCAACACGGAGAAGACAGATGGGGTCTAATGTGTGTAATAAGCCTTTGGTGTTTGGCTCTTCAACGCTGATACCGCGGCTCGCTACTGAATCATCTTCGGCCAGAGCTAAAAATGAATTGACGGTGATGGTGGTTTGGGAAGAAGAGGTGGTTGGTAGTGGTGGTAGGAGGTGGTAGGTGGTATTGACTACACTGAGTAGTAGCGTGACGGTGTGTACATTATATTGTAACAATGTAACAGTGCTGAATCAAAGGTAACATTGTTTCAGACATCAAAGGTTGCTAATGGACATTACATTAGCGACAAACTAAAGGAAATGGAACAGGAAAAAACAAGGATAGGATGGCTTCATTTTCCTAGACTGAAAGACAACTCGACACGGTGTTCAACCAGACTCTGATGTCCTCGCTTTTGGAAGCAACAACTAATAGCAAGTGTTCCAGAAGATACAAGAATATCTGTGGAATAGGAGGCAGAGAGGCATCAGAGTGCAGTTATTGACTTACAATACATAAATTATCTAAAACTAGAGGTAAATGTTATATAGTAGTACATAATTAGTCAGCACATAGGAGAGAGAAACTTACGACGACTTTGACTTGGACCGAGTGAGGGAGCCAATATATATACGCGAGGGAGACGGGGACGGGACCAAGAGAGGAAGAAAGTGTCAAGTGGGTTCGATAACGTGGATGGGGTAAAAACACTCGCGTAGGCTGGTTAGTAAGTATAATTATAACGGAAAGTATGGGAAGCACCATCAGCCGCCCTGCCTCTCTCTGCTCCCTATCTCAGACTGACCCACCAGTGCCTAGTGGGTGAACAGCATTCAAAAACATGCTAAGGTCAGGAGCAACATGAATAACAGTCAGTGATTCACACAGACGGTTGGTAGTGAGTCATCTACTGGTAACTGGTTACTGGTAACTGGTACTACTGAGAAAAGTAGTAGTGGTAGTGGTAAGGCTGGTAGTGGGAGCAGTAGTAGTGGTAGTAGAGAGTAGTTTTAATGGCACAAGATACAGAAAGGGAATTATGCGAAAATAATTAGAATAACTAGAGAGGAACAGTGAGAGGGCGCAAGACCACTTGATTAAACTACAGGTACTCCTACTTAAGTGGTTACCGGATTTCAGTTCTGAAAAAGTGTAAAGTAATGAAAGTAGGAAGAGTGATGACTGGTAAGGAAATACTTCGTGAGATTAGAGGAGAAAGATACGAAAAGTAAACATTACTCTGCAAGTACCAGCTGTAACACATATCAGCAAATTGATTTTAGCTTGTAACAGATAAGTGAACTGTATTAATAAATTCACATCTAGTCCAGTAAATTCTTTTGGATCTTAGTTCCTAGGTCTTTCGTGTATCTATATGCTCTTGCGCTACCGTCCACAGGATAGATATGAGGTGCATAGTAAACTAGCCACTATCATCCTTAGGATGGATATGAGGTACACAGTAAACTAGCCACTATCATCCATAGGATGGATATGAGGTACACAGTAAACTAGCCACTATCATCCATAGGATGGATATGAGGTACACAGTAAACTAGCCACTATCATCCATAGGATGGATATGAGGTACACAGTAAACTAGCCACTATCATCCATAGGATGGATATGAGGTACACAGTAAACTAGCCACTATCATCCATAGGATGGATATGAGGTACACAGTAAACTAGCCACTATCATCCATAGGATGGATATGAGGTACACAGTAAACTAGCCACTATCATCCATAGGATGGATATGAGGTACACAGTAAACTAGCCACTATCATCCATAGGATGGATATGAGGTACACAGTAAACTAGCCACTATCATCCATAGGATGGATATGAGGTACACAGTAAACTACCCACTATCATCCATAGGATGGATATGAGGTACACAAACTAGCCACTACCGTCCACAGGATGGATATGAGGTACACAATAAACTAGCCGCTTCGGTGGCAAAATCTAAATCTTATAGATGCATTTGAAAACCCAGTTAATCTTAGACATATTTACAGGAACTTTAATAAGGAGTTCGGCTTTTTACAGTACAAGACAGACGTATATTACACACATCCTCGAGTATGTGAAACCAACACTGAACCCATGAACAAGAGAATATGTTAAGTTTGGTAACAAGACTAGTGAGAGAGTTAAGGGAGTTTGACTACAAGGAGAGACCTTGAATTTAAACCAACAGCCCTAAAGAGTAGGAGAGGGGACATGATTATGATGTACAAAATGGGTGCGAGTACAAATAGGCAAGTACAAACAACACACACACACACACACACACACACACACACACACACACACACACACACACACACACACACACACACACACACACACACACACACACACACAACCACACAACCCCACACTCTCTCTCTCTCTTTCTCTCTCTCTTGGGCGTAAGACAATCATTATTTTACTAGCTATAATCCTTGCCTGCCAAAATCACCCTCATTTTCGCGTCTACTTACAAGCTCTGATTTACACGTCAGGTGGGAACATATTGGCTAACATCTGAGACATTACAGATGAAATACTGAGTGAGAGAGACTACCAACCCTGTTGATTACGAACGATGATTCTGTGTTCAAGTTCTCCATATTACATGCTTTATTAATATCAAATGCTTTTGGAACATCGTGAAGATCTGTAGAATATATATATATATATATATATCTATATATATATATATATATATATGTGAGAGCATAATATATATAATGAGAGCATAGGCAATGGGGTCGAAGAGGTATGGGGTAGGTTTAAAAATGTAGTGTTAGAGTGTTCAGCAGAAGTTTGTGGTTACAGGAAAGTGGGTGCGGGAGGGAAGAGGAGCGATTGGTGGAATGATGATGTAAAGAGAGTAGTAAGGGAGAAAAAGTTAGCATATGAGAAGTTTTTACAAAGTAGAAGTGATGCAAGGAGGGAAGAGTATATGGAGAAAAAGAGAGAGGTTAAGAGAGTGGTGAAGCAATGTAAAAAGAGAGCAAATGAGAGAGTGGGTGAGATGTTATCAACAAATTTTGTTGAAAATAAGAAAAAGTTTTGGAGTGAGATTAACAAGTTAAGAAAGCCTAAAGAACAAATGGATTTGTCAGTTAAAAATAGGAGAGGAGAGTTATTAAATGGAGAGTTAGAGGTATTGGGAAGATGGAGGGAATATTTTGAGGAATTGTTAAATGTTGATGAAGATAGGGAAGCTGTGATTTCGTGTATAGGGCAAGGAAGAATAACATCTTGTAGGAGTGAGGAAGAGCCAGTTGTGAGTGTGGGGGAAGTTCGTGAGGCAGTAGGTAAAATGAAAGGAGGTAAGGCAGCCGGGATTGATGGGATAAAGATAGAAATGTTAAAAGCAGGTGGGGATATAGTTTTGGAGTTGTTGGTGCAATTATTTAATAAATGTATGGAAGAGGGTAAGGTACCTAGGGATTGGCAGAGAGCATGCATAGTTCCTTTGTATAAAGGCAAAGGGGATAAAAGAGAGTGCAAAAATTATAGGGGGATAAGTCTGCTGAGTATACCTGGTAAAGTGTATGGTAGAGTTATTATTGAAAGAATTAAGAGTAAGACGGAGAATAGGATAGCAGATGAACAAGGAGACTTTAGGAAAGGTAGGGGGTGTGTGGACCAGGTGTTTACAGTGAAACATATAAGTGAACAGTATTTAGATAAGGCTAAAGAGGTCTTTGTGGCATTTATGGATTTGGAAAAGGCGTATGACAGGGTGGATAGGGGGCAATGTGGCAGATGTTGCAAGTGTATGGTGTAGGAGGTAGGTTACTGAAAGCAGTGAAGAGTTTTTACGAGGATAGTGAGGCTCAAGTTAGAGTATGTAGGAAAGAGGGAAATTATTTCCCAGTAAAAGTAGGCCTTAGACAAGGATGTGTGATGTCACCGTGGTTGTTTAATATATTTATAGATGGGGTTGTAAGAGAAGTAAATGCGAGGATCTTGACAAGAGGCGTGGAGTTAAAAGATAAAGAATCACACACAAAGTGGGAGTTGTCACAGCTGCTCTTTGCTGATGACACTGTGCTCTTGGGAGATTCTGAAGAGAAGTTGCAGAGATTGGTGGATGAATTTGGTAGGGTGTGCAAAAGAAGAAAATTAAAGGTGAATACAGGAAAGAGTAAGGTTATGAGAATAACAAAAAGATTAGGTGATGAAAGATTGAATATCAGATTGGAGGGAGAGAGTATGGAGGAGATAAATGTATTCAGATATTTGGGAGTGGACGTGTCAGCGGATGGGTCTATGAAAGATGAGGTGAATCATAGAATTGATGAGGAAAAAAGAGTGAGTGGTGCACTTAGGAGTCTGTGGAGACAAAGAACTTTGTCCTTGGAGGCAAAGAGGGGAATGTATGAGAGTATAGTTTTACCAACGCTCTTATATGGGTGTGAAGCATGGGTGATGAATGTTGCAGCGAGGAGAAGGCTGGAGGCAGTGGAGATGTCATGTCTGAGGGCAATGTGTGGTGTGAATATAATGCAGAGAATTCGTAGTTTGGAAGTTAGGAGGAGGTGCGGGATTACCAAAACTGTTGTCCAGAGGGCTGAGGAAGGGTTGTTGAGGTGGTTCGGACATGTAGAGAGAATGGAGCGAAACAGAATGACTTCAAGAGTGTATCAGTCTGTAGTGGAAGGAAGGCGGGGTAGGGGTCGGCCTAGGAAAGGTTGGAGAGAGGGGGTAAAGGAGGTTTTGTGTGCGAGGGGCTTGGACTTCCAGCAGGTATGCATGAGCGTGTTTGATAGGAGTGAATGGAGACAAATGGTTTTTAATACTTGACGTGCTGTTGGAGTGTGAGCAAAGTAACATTTATGAAGGGGTTCAGGGAAACCGGCAGGCCGGACTTGAATCCTGGAGATGGGAAGTACAGTGCCTGCACTCTGAAGGAGGGGTGTTAATGTTGCAGTTTAAAAACTGTAGTGTAAAGCACCCTTCTGGCAAGACAGTGATGGAGTGAATGATGGTGAAAGTTTTTCTTTTTCGGGCCACCCTGCCTTGGTGGGAATCGGCCAGTGTGATAATAATAATAATAATATATATATATGCAATAAGATTACAGTAAACAGATGATATTACAATATGCAAAATAACCACTGTGAAGAAATAGTTAACTACCAAGTACTTTCGTGATTTCTCACATTATCAAGGACCTGTGAGAAATTACGAAGAATGAACAGATTGGTGCAGCTTGAGTCACTATTTATCCCCTTCTGGGACCCTCTTTTGCTGAAGAGGAGCCCAGAAGGGGATCGAAATATACAGATCAATTAATCTTGTCTTTCTTTCCCTAAGTGGGTTAATATTGAGCGCATATATTATTGTTAAAATGGTATACAATACCGGTATTGTATACCATTTTGATATATTATTGTTCATGTGGTCGTCTTAACGTTGTGATCATGTGGGGATAATAACATAAACCCTGACCACATTCATTTAACATGTGGGAAGGAGAGCAGGTTTCTCGATATTAAATTTACTGACTCGCATTTTGGACGAAGCCATTTACTGTCTGGCATAATCTATCTACCGTAAAAAAAAGGAATATTTACATTTTACAGTAAATTCGGGTTTTAAAATAAGCTTGCAGCAATATTTGATATAAATAATAGAACTTTGAGGCCTTTTTTTGTGTGTGCTAAAGACGTAAGATCTGGAGAGTTTTTGTCTCTCAATGAGATCTGACTAGAAAATCTGTAGTGTTTTTTCTCTCTCAATGAGATCTGACTAGAAAATCTGGAGAGTTTCTCTCAATGAGATCTGACTAGAAAATCTGGAGTGTTTTTTCTCTCTCAATGAGATCTGACTAGAAAACCTGGAGTGTTTTTTCTCTCTCAATGAGATCTGACTAGAAAATCTGGAGTGTTTTTTCTCTCTCAATGAGATCTGACTAGAAAATCTGGAGTGTTTTTTCTCTCTCAATGAGATCTGACTAGAAAATCTGGAGTGTTTTTTCTCTCTCAATGAGATCTGACTAGAAAACCTGGAGTGTTTTT
>NC_091377.1:2244984-2262484 GCF_038502225.1 Cherax quadricarinatus
TCCAATCTGATTACCTCCCATTCTTCAAGTGCTGGATGACCCCTACAGGCTTAGCGCTTCACCGTGAATTCAGTACCGTCTACAAGACCCCAACGTGATCAAGATGTTTCTAATATTTTCTGTATTTAAAATTACGTTAATTTAGATTAATTAAGCAAGGTGAGTTTGAAGCCGATATGTAAAGGCATTCTCGAGTATTCTTGCAATGCTTTTGTTGTATTTTTATTTTTTTCAGTGTTTTTGTTGTGTTTTTTGAGTGTATGTGTAGTGTTTTTGCAGTGTATTGTTTTTCGCAGTGTTTCTGCAGTGGTTTTTGTAGTTTTTCCAATGTTTTTTTATGTGTTTTTGACCTGTTTTAAGTGTATTTGTATCGCGTATAAATCGCTGCTTCAGTATTTCCAGTTCTAGCACAAATAAGCAACTTAGTCGACCTCGACAAGTTAGTCATGGAAGGAGAAGGTAGAAAAAAGGAACAACGTTCATATCTGTACGTTCATCGTTCCGTTGTATCAGTGGTCCCGTCGTTCGTCTAATGTAATCGTAATAGACTAAGACCTTACAAGGGTGCGAGAGGTGCTACTTTGCACCTGTGGGATGTGAGAATGAGAGCCAGGAGCTTCGGGCGGAGTGCAGCGTGTACCGTTAGGGGTTTGTGGAATGTCAGTGTTGATGTCTGGTGCTGGGGTACGGTGGTGGGTGCTGGAGGTATGGTAATGGGTGCTTTAGGTATGGTAGTGGGTGTTGGGGGTATGGTAGTGGTTGTTGGAGGTACTTTAGTGAGTGTTGGAGATACGACAGTGGATGCTGGGGTACGGTAATAGGTGCTGGATGTATAATAGTGGGTGTTGGAGGTACGATAGTAGGTGTTGTAGGTACGGTAGTGGGTGTTGGAGGTACGGTAATGGGTGATGGAGGTACGGTAGTTGGTGTTGGAGGTACGGTAGCTGGTGTTGGAGGTACGGTAGTGGGTGTTGCAGGAACGGTAGTGGGTGTTGCAGGAACGGTAGTTGTTGGAGGTGCGGTAGTGGGTGCTGGAGGTACGGTAGTGGGTGCTGGAGGTACGGTAGTGGGTGCTGGAGGTGCGGTAGTGGGTGCTGGAGGTGCGGTAGTGGGTGTTGAAAGTACGATAGTGGGTGCTAAGGTACGGTAGTGGATGCTTGAGGTACGGTAGTGGATGCTTGAGGTACGGTAGTGGGTGCTGGAGGTACGGTAGTGGGTGCTTGAGGTACGGTAGTGGGTGCTTGAGGTACGGTAGCGGATGCTTGAGGTACGGTAGTGGGTGCTGGAGGTACGGTAGTGGATGCTTGAGGTACGGTAGTGGGTGCTGGAGGTACGGTAGTGGGTGCTGGAGGTACGGTAGTGGGTGCTGGAGGTGCGGTAGTGGGTGCTGGAGGTACGGTAGTGGGTGCTGGAGGTGCGGTAGTGGATGCTTGAGGTACGGTAGTGGGTGCTGGAGGTACGGTAGTGGATGCTGGAAGTACGGTAGTGGATGCTGGAGGTACGGTACCAGAGCTGTGACGACAAGTACGAGAGTGTGAAAACAGGTACCAGAACTGTGATAACAGGTACCAGATCTGTGACAAAACAACAGGCGACGGAGCTGTAATAACACAGCAAATACCAGATCTATGATAACAGGTACCAGAGCTGTGATAACAGCTGATGAGAATGTGATATCAACCCACCCACACCAACCACCCACCCCACTCCCCTTTCCACCCTCCCTTCCTCTCCCCCTCCTTCATTTGTTGTCACTTTTCCCCCAATTATCACATTTACGGGCTTGTCTCCGCCAAGTAATAACTTACACCAACGTGCAAACATTCGCGAAAATTGTTGGAAAAATAATTTTAGCGCCGTCGGCACATCTCTCTCAACATACAACGTTGTAAACAATACCTCGCCTATTATGCTTTTTATGTGGACTTTGTGCGCGAGTAAATAAATTACTTTTGCACTCTAGATTATCATTATTTTAATTTCCCAAATCACTGATAATGATTAGAAATTACATAGCGTCGCAACGCGCCGTACAAGATGACAGATGAAGTTTAAATGATGTCTGGGAGTAGTTGAATTTAGAGTGGAATGGTTGAATCCAGAGTGGATTTGTGGGACATTTTTCCCTGTTGGTACCTACCCTGGGGTAAGTAGGTGCCGGCTAGCTTAGCTAAGCGACCTACTGCTATCCAGGATAGGCGATGGAAGTGGATATAGAAGCGCATTAAGCGGTCCGGGGCCAGCGAAGCGGACACGGAGGCTACAAAATGGGCCATCATTATGTTGTTATTCTCGTCTAGCCTGCCAGGTACACGCCGGAGTTGCCACATCTTGCAACATATAATTCTCATTGCCACATATCTCTTGGAGTTAGCGAACTCTAATCATCTATGAAAAATCTCTATAATTTCACAAATTGCAAATTGAATTTTAGATATTGTGTTTATCTTGCGGTAGAATCGTGGTAATTTCCACGCGATGGTCTGGGCCCAGAACTCTTGTTCTAGGAGGCCCAGATATCTTGTTCTAGGGGGGGCCCAGACATCTTGTTTTAAGGGGCCCAGACATCTTGATCTAGGGAGCCCAGACATTTTGATCTAGGGAACCCAGACATCTTGTTCTAGGGGGTCCATATCTCTTGCTCTAAGGAGCCAAGACATCTTGTTCTAGGGGCCCAAACCTCCTGTTTAAGGGGCCCATGTTTTGCCCTGCTGAAGGTTATTAAAACTACAGGAGTTACTGTGGCTAAAAACATTGACTTAAAATATTGTAACATAGAATGTACACACGTGCTAAGAGGCGTGTAAGGATGACTCCTGTGCTAGGAGGCGCGTAAGGATGACTCCTGTGCTAGGAGGCGCGTAAGGATGACTCCTGTGCTAGGAGGCGCGTAAGGATGACTCCTGTGCTAGGAGGCGCGTAAGGATGACTCCTGTGCTAGGAGGCGCGTAAGGATGACTCCTGTGCTAGGAGGCACGTAAGGATGACTCCTGTGCTAGGAGGCGCGTAAGGATGACTCCTGTGCTAGGAGGCACGTAAGGATGACTCCTGTGCTAGGAGGCGCGTAAGGATGACTCCTGTGCTAGGAGGCGCGTAAGGATGACTCCTGTGCTAGGAGGCACATAAGGATGACTCCTGTGCTAGGAGGCGCGTAAGGATGACTCCTGTGCTAGGAGGCACGTAAGGATGACTCCTGTGCTAGGAGGCGTGTAAGGATGACTCCTGTGCTTGGAGGCGTGTAAGGATGATTCCTGTGCTAGGAGGCATGGAAGAATGAATTTTGTCCTGGGAGGCGTGGAAGAATGAATTTTGTCCTGGGAAGCGTGCAAGAATAACTTTTGTTCTAGGAGGTGTGGAAGAAATACTCCTGTGCTAGGAGGCGTACAAGGATGACTTCAATGCCAGGAGGATAATTTCTCTGGGTGTCGCCTAGGATTCTTTCTGGGTCTCTTCTGTGCTAGGTAGCTTGAACTCACTCCTGCTAGGAGGCGTCGAAATATCGCTTCAGAGGTGCTAGGAGGCGTGCAAGGATTTCTCCTAGACCTCTGTGCTGGAATATCCTTGTTAAGAAACAAGGCGTTCCGGAACTGTACAGAGAGTTCGATTCCTTCTTCCTGCCGACATTCTTATCCTGTTCCTCTTCTGCCACTCCCTTCTCTTCCTCTTCCTCCTCCTATTCTTCCTTCTTTTTATTTTTAATTTCAGGAAGGAGCGAATTATATTGAAGGAGAACTCGGGGAAGGAAATATCTGACAGCCCCCTGATGGAATAATGGGAGGTATGGGAGTAGGAAGAAGCATTGGGAATGTCGAATATCGGGATCGTACATCAGTGATGGGTGGCAGTGGGAACCTGTATGTGAGATGAGTGATAGTGGGAACGTACCTGGGAGATTGAAGATACTGTAAACGTAAGTGGGAGATGGGAGTTAATGGGAACGTACGTGGGATATAGAAGATATTCCATACGCACATGAAGGTAATTGGAAACGTGCTTGGAGGTGTATAGGGAAGGTACATTGGGGCACTTTGGGTGTACTGGGAACGTACATTGGGATAACTCCAGGGATAACTGGTATAATTCGTGACTCAAGGGATAACTGAGGTATAAGTCCAGGGATAACTCGGGTATAACTCCAGGGGTAACTCGGGTATAACTCCCGGGATAACTTGGGTATAACTCCTGGGACACCTCGGGTATAACTTCAGGGATAACTGAGGTGTAACTCCAGGGATAACTCGGGAATAACTCTAGGGTTAACTGAGGTATAACTCCAGGGATAACTCGGGTATAACTCTAGGGTTAACTGAGGTATGACTCCAAGGATAACTCGGGTAGAACTCCAGGGATAACTCCAGAAATAACTTCAGGCTTAAGGAGCTAAGATCAATCAGAATCGGATCACTTCATGATCTCAATTCAGTAACAATGTTATATCTGTCAGCTAACTCAGGTAGGCAGAGCTGTCAGCTAACTCAGGTAGGCAGAGCTGTCATATAAACCAGGTAGGCAGAGCTGTCAGATAAATCAGACAGGCACGGTTGTTGATAGTAAGTTGATACCTGCCTGGTCACAATTCCTAACCTCAATTACGGTAATATTAGGCCTTCTCTGGTTTATTTATTTTATGCAATTTAGATAAGTGTCGTAGATAGGCTCCGTTCTCAGCTGCTGAAATGATCGTGGTTGTAAAATTGTTGTTGGGATGGTGGTAGAGAGGATAGTGGTGGTGGTGGTGGTGGTAACTTGTTGATTACAGGTTGCTTGGTAATAGCAGGCAGCCTGGTACATAGGAACATAATAGGGAAACACTAGAGTAGGCCTACTGCCCTATGCTAGGTAGACCTTCCTCAAAACTCAACCTCCTTTCACTCGTATATTTGTTCAGCCTATTTTTAAAGTTTACCAATGTGAGGAAAAACATTTTTTGCTTATATATTTTTTTTTTTTGGGGGGGGGAGAGTGAACGTTTCGATCTGAGTCATTAACAGAGCGAAATGTTGTTCCAATAAAGACTTCACCTCACTTTTCCACCTCTTAGTGTGTGTGTGTGTGTGTGTGCGCGCGCGCGTGTATATATGTATATATATATGTATGTATATATATATATATATATATATATATATATATATATATATATATATATATATATATATATATATATATATATATATATATATATAACCAAGGTGTTAGGTTAAATAGCTCTAGATGACTGTGTCACTCATCTACAAATCTATTGCTAAAGCAGTTTGGTGTTTCTTCTCTTTCTCTGTGGTGATTCAGACAGGTGTTGTATTATGAGTATCCGAGATTATGGGAACATCTGCGTCAGGTGACAGTGGAAGGTCCCGCCTCAACAGGTGTTTATTCTTTCATAACATGAATATCTGTCTAGTACACGGGTCCTGTTGATAAGAGCTACTTGCTGAAACACCTGTAGAAGATTTTATTAAATTTAACAAGTGTATATGATACATGTAATTCATATATACGTTCGTGTATGTTGCTGTGCATGCGAACGTTCTTGTATGAAGATGCGTATTATGTTCGTTCCTGACAACACAAACACATACGATTATGCTCTCTGACGATCATACAGTATTATGTTGCTGTTGTTGCTGCTGTTGTTGCTGCTGTTGTTGCTACTGTTGTTGCTACTGCTGTTGCTACTGCTGTTACTGCTACTGCTGTTGCTACTGCTGTTACTGCTACTGCTGCTGCTCCAGTCGCTACTACTCCTGCCTCAACTGCATTCTTCTCTTTCTCTTTCATTCCACCCTTTTCTGCCTTGCCCCTCTCTCTTTCCCTTTTATTTACTCCCCTTTCCCCCCCTTCTCTCTCTTCCCCCTTCTTTCTCCCCCTTCTCTCTCTTCCCCCTTATTTCTCCCCCTCGTCTTTCTCTTACATCCCACCTCCTCCCCCACCATCCCCTGATTTTCATACCTCGTTTATCATACTCGCTTTATTTGCATAATTCGTTTCAATTGTTGCTCACAAGTTAGCGAGAAGCTGGGTAGGTGTTATTACGCCAGTATCTCTGTTCACCCAGACTGGGGGCTAGGGGCTAGGATGAGTGGCTGGGTGCTGCCAACAGAGGCTGGGATGAGAGGCTGGGTGCTGTCAGTATGAGCTGGGAGACTTCCGTAGTCAGCCTGAGTTCCATCTTTGTTCCGACAATATTTCTAATATTTGCTATTAGTGTGATGGAGAATCTTAGGCCAGGGATGTTGATACAGTGTTCTCTTATTGTACCCACAGCACCTCCCCCGCTTTTATTTATTTAAAGTTTTTTCCCCAAAGGCTGAGATGAGAAGCCGGAGGCTGCCAGTAGGGACTAGAATGAGAGGGTAATAGTTACAAGGAGGGGACTAGAATGAAACGGTGGTCTGAATGAGAAGATGGGTACTTGAACAAGAGATTGAGTGCTGGGACGATGAGTTGAGGGCTGAGATGAGCGACTGGAGATGAGAAGTCGGGTGCTAGGATCAGGGACTGAGGACTGGAGAGAGTTATACCTCTCGCGCGATGAACAAGTGGTAGCGATGAATGCTGTAATAACTTAAATTGGTGAATAAGACACATGTCCAGGGGCGGATCTTCTGTGAAATTAATGAAGCATAAGCATCAGGGGCCCCTGATTCCGGAGGGGCCCCAGATTCCGGAGGGGCCCCAGAAGGATCTTTAGTCCACATTGCTTAAAAAATTTTTGGGCTTACTGTATGAAATTAAAAGGTTATTAATGTATTATGTAGGCCTAGCTGTTGCTGGTTGCCAAGGGGCCCCCCCATAACAGGTCAAGCTTCAAGACCCCTAAAATGTAGGTCCTCCACTGCACAAGTGCAACATCAGGCTCTATATTATCAGGATGTTTCGCCAACCAGTGGCCTTTTTCAGTTCCTGAGATTATATACTTGACGCAGTGGAAGCTGAGGTATTCAGTCCCTCAGGCTTTATAGGTGGCCAATTTCTTCTTTAGACTTCATCAGTCTAAAGAAGAGAGAGGAGGATGGACACTTAAAAAATAGAGAAAGTGGAAGAAAAGGTCATCAGTCCCTCATCCTTGATAAAAAGCGTTCAGTCTCTTAACTTTAATCGGTCTGAAGAGGAGGCAAGAGGATAGACATGTACTGAAGATAAGGTAATCAGTCCCTTAGCCTTGATAGGTGTCTAGATCATATAAAGCCTGAGGGAATAAATTCAGACTGAGAATGGCCGGAGTTTCTGGAGGGATGCGAATATATATTCTTAAATGTTGTATGTAAATCGCTTAGTTTAGATAGTGGTATCGTAAATTTCTTTTGGGTCAAAAATTGTTCTGTGTATGAACAATACACTCAAAAAAAAACAATATCTTGGCTGGAACAATTCACAGATAACCCATAATATCTTGGCTGGAACAATTCACAGATAACCCACAATACCTTGACTGGAACAATTCACAGATAACCCACAATACCTTGACTGGAACAATTCACAGATAACCCACAATACCTTGACTGGAACAATTCACAGATAACCCACAATACCTTGACTGGAACAATTCACAGATAACCCACAATACCTTAACTGGAACAATTCACAGATAACCCACAATACCTTGACTGGAACAATTCACAGATAACCCACAATATCTTGACTGGAACAATTCACAGATAACCCACAATACCTTAACTGGAACAATTCACAGATAACCCACAATACCTTGACTGGAACAATTTACAGATAACCTACAATACCTTGACTGGAACAATTCACAGATAACCCACAATACCTTGACTGGAACAATTCACAGATAACCCACAATACCTTGACTAGAACAATTCACAGATAATCCACAATACCTTGGCTGGAACAATTCACAGATAACCCACAAAACTTTAACTGGAACAATTCACAGATAACCCACAATACCTTGACTGGAACAATTCACAGATAACCCACAATGCCTTGACTGGAACAATTCACAGATAACCCACAATACCTTAACTGGAACAATTCACAAATAACCCACAATACCTTGACTGGAACAATTCACAGATAACCCACAATGCCTTGACTGGAACAATTCACAGATAACCCACAATACCTTAACTGGAACAATTCACAGATAACCCACAAAGCCTTGACTGGAACAATTCACAGATAACCCACAATACCTTAACTGGAACAATTCACAGATAACCCACAATACCTTAACTGGAACAATTCACAGATAACCCACAATACCTTAACTGGAACAATTCACAGATAACCCACAAAGCCTTGACTGGAACAATTCACAGATAACCCACAATACCTTAACTGGAACAATTCACAGATAACCCACAATACCTTAACTGGAACAATTCACAGATAACCCACAATACCTTAACTGGAACAATTCACAGATAACCCACAATACCTTGGCTGGAACAATCCACAAAAAAAGCCTACAATCTAGAAGTAGTTTCAGTCGGTCCAAGACCATTATCAAGTTACAAATAACTGATAAAATATAGAGACAACCAGAAAACAGGTGGATGAAGAAGAGGATAGAGAGAGAGAGAGAGAGAGAGAGAGAGAGAGAGAAAGAAAAAGTCATCTGACCTGTCTTTTTACTTTCTCTTATCCCCATCTTTACTAACTTGTATTCCCTCCTTCTCTTTACCATTCTGTCTTCTGTCTTCATCTCCTTTCTTTACCAAACTTGTCTTCTGGTTACAGCCTCCTGTTCCCATTTTATTTTATGAAGTGTGACTTTAGAATGGTGTGTAGGGGAGCGAAACGTCGACCCTAGGGTTTCTCACACATCTCTCTTCCCAGACAGTATAACAAGGCAAAACAAACACAAACACTTACACCCACGTGTGTGTGTTTGTGTTTCTATTCATAGCTCCAGGAGGGGCCAGGAGCTATGAATATACCCCTGCAACCACATATAGATGAGTAATACATATAGGTGAGTACACACACACACACACACACACACACACACACACACACACACACACACACACACACACACACACACACACACACGCACTTTCTCTTAGTATATTCAGGTCAGTCTTACCTATGTAGCTGTTATTCCTTCAATTACTAAACCTGCCCTTGTTTCCTCATGGTCGTAAATCTGGTGATTGGCAGGAAACTAGCTATCAAAATTCCTCTAAATCTGCTAATCCGTTTTCTCTAAGTCTGGTCTTTGTAAAGTAGCAGGACACAAGTGCAACTAATGTGACACTTTTGTAAAGTAGCAGGACACAAGTGCGACTAATGTGACACTTTTGTAAAGTAGCAGGACACAAGTGTAACTAATGTGGCACTTTTGTTAAGTAGCAGGACACAAGTGCAACTAATGTGACACTTTTGTAAAGTAGCAGGACACAAGTGCAACTAATGTGACACTTTTGTTAAGTAGCAGGACACAAGTGCAACTAATGTGACACTTTTGTAAAGTAGCAGGACACAAGTGCAACTAATGTGACACTTTTGTTAAGTAGCAGGACACAAGTGCAACTAATGTGATACTTTTGTAAAGTAGCAGGACACAAGTGCAACTAATGTGACACTTTTGTTAAGTAGCAGGACACAAGTGCAACTAATGTGACACTTTTGTAAAGTAGCAGGACACAAGTGCAACTAATGTGACACTTTTGTAAAGTAGCAGGACACAAGTGCAACTAATGTGACACTTTTGTTAAGTAGCAGGACACAAGTGCAACTAATGTGACACTTTTGTAAAGTAGCAAGACACAAGTGCAACTAATGTGACACTTTTGTAAAGTAGCAGGACACAAGTGCAACTAATGTGACACTTTTGTTAAGTAGCAGGACACAAGTGCAACTAATGTGACACTTTTGTAAAGTAGCAAGACACAAGTGCAACTAATGTGACACTTTTGTTAAGTAGCAGGACACAAGTGCAACTAATGTGACACTTTTGTAAAGTAGCAGGACACAAGTGCAACTAATGTGACACTTTTGTTAAGTAGCAGGACACAAGTGCAACTAATGTGACACTTTTGTTAAGTAGCAGGACACAAGTGCAACTAATGTGACACTTTTGTTAAGTAGCAGGACACAAGTGCAACTAATGTGACACTTTTTTAAAGTAGCAGGACACAAGTGCAACTAATGTGACATTTTATTGTGGCAACGTTTCGCTCTCCAGGAGCTTTATCAAGCTTGATAAAGCTCCTGGAGAGCGAAACGTTGCCACAATAAAAATATCACATTAGCTACACTTGTGTCCTTTTACTTTACATATTGTCGGTAATTCTACTAACTTTATTACAATGTGACACTTTTATTGTGGCAACGTTTCGCTCTCCAGGAGCTTAGTCAAGCGAAACGCCGCCACAATAAAAATATCACATTAGCTACACTTGTGTCCTTTTACTTTACATATTATCGGTAATCCTACCAACATTATTACAAGTCTGGTCTTTATTGTATATAAAGCTATATTTATAACTCGTCTACTTGACTTTACTACGTTTTATTGTTATTCTTTTATTGAATGGGTGTTGCTTTATTCGGAATTTTAATTGAAAATCTTAGTATACTGAGGCCTGGTCTCAGATCGAACCGCGGGGGCGTTGACCCCCGACACTCTCTGCAGATAATCTCCAGGTATACCTAAACTTGAATTACTAAGAGAGGAAGAAACAGAGACACAAATACAGTGTAATGAAAGCCTTTGTTGACGTTTCGCCCACGAGGTTGGCTTCCTCAGGTTACTAGAAGTGTTAATGGAATCTAAATGTGGAAAGTGTACCAGGAAGAGGTCCACTGCGTGAGCGAAACGTTGTCAGTTATCTCATTACGCAGCCATTTCTCTCCACTAATGAAGTGGAATGACATCATTCCAAAGACGCTTAAGAAGGTAAATGAGAAGTAAATAAGTGATTTAAAGAGGAAAAATACAGAAAATGCAAGAACCTCTTAACTAATTATAACAGGAAACCCGAGAAAGAAACCACTGAACACAGGAAACCCGAGAAAGAAACCACTGAACACAGGAAACCCGAGAAAGAAACCACTGAACACAGGAAACCCGAGAAAGAAACCACTGAACACAGGAAACCCGAGAAAGAAACCACTGAACACAGGAAACCGGAGAAAGAAACCACTGAACACAGGAAACCCGAGAAAGAAACCACTGAACACAGGAAACCCGAGAAAGAAACCACTGAACACAGGAAACCCGAGAAAGAAACCACTGAACACAACAGGAAACCCGAGAAAGAAACCACTGAACACAACAGGAAACCCGAGAAAGAAACCACTGAACACAACAGGAAACCCGAGAAAGAAACCACTGAACACAACAGGAAACCCGAGAAAGAAACCATTGAACACAACAGGAAACTCATGAAAGCGTTCACTAAACACAGGAACCCCAAGAAGCCTCCAGTAAACACAACAGTAAACCCCAAGAAGCCCCCAGTAAACACAACAGTAAACCCCAAGAAGCCCCCAGTAAACACAACAGTAAACCCCAAGAAGCCTCCAATAAACACAACAGTAAACCCCCAAGAAGCCCCAAGTAAACACAACAGTAAACCCCAAGAAGCCTCCAGTAAACACAACAGTAAACCCCAAGAAGCCTCCAGTAAACACAACAGTAAACCCCAAGAAGCCTCCTGTAAACACAACAGTAAACCCCAAGAAGCCTCCTGTAAACACAACAGTAAACCCCAAGAAGCCTCCTGTAAACACAACAGTAAACCCCAAGAAGCCTCCAGTAAACACAACAGTAAACCCCAAGAAGCCTCCAGTAAACACAACAGTAAACCCCCAAGAAGCCCCAAGTAAACACAACAGTAAACCCCAAGAAGTCTCCAATAAACACAACAGTAAACCCCAAGAAGTCTCCAGTAAACACAACAGTAAACCCCAAGAAGCCTCCTGTAAACACAACAGTAAACCCCAAGAAGCCTCCTGTAAACACAACAGTAAACCCCAAGAAGCCTCCTGTAAACACAACAGTAAACCCCAAGAAGCCTCCTGTAAACACAACAGTAAACCCCAAGAAGCCTCCTGTAAACACAACAGTAAACCTCAAGAAGCCTCCAGTAAACACAACAGTAAACCCCAAGAGGCCTCCAGTAAACACAACAGTAAACCCCAAGAAGTCTCCAGTAAACACAACAGTAAACCTCAAGAAGCCTCCAATAAACACAACAGTAAACCCCAAGAAGCCTCCAGTAAACACAACAGTAAACCCCAAGAAGCCTCCAGTAAACACAACAGTATACCCCAAGAGGCCTCCAGTAAACACAACAGTAAACCCCAAGAGGCCTCCAGTAAACACAACAGTAAACCCCCCAGAAGCCTCCAGTAAACACAACAGTAAATCCCAAGAGGCCTCCAGTAAACACAACAGTAAACCCCCCAGAAGCCTCCAGTAATATCAAAGTATCTTTCTTCATGAAGCCATATCCGGTTACATGTTATCCATCATTCAAAATGTAATTATTGCTCATGCATTGATAATTAGATAAATGTTAGTGACTGACGTGAAGGAAAAGATTGAGTTTAAAAGTAATCTGGAGGGAGGATGTACGAGGCGAGATCCCGCCCCGATACTGCTGATGCTGCACCGCCCCAGCAGGAACAATTAGTTTGATCCTGGATTAAATTAGGTATGTTGTAGGCACTGGAAAGACTCCAGGATCGGACCGGGTTGGTCAGAAACAGTGGTAGGGTTTCTGGATCGGAGTAAATTGGTCTTGGAAGATTGTGAGAGTCTCTGGACGAGACCAAACTGACGTCTGGTCTTCTGGACCAGAAATCTCCAGGTAATCATAGGGTCAAGTCACTTTGCTAGGCACTTAACCTTTACGGTCTCAGTAAATTAATTTTGTAAACATTTCATTAGCCTCCTAGTGGGGCGTCGGGGCACAAACGGAAGACAATCCATACGTGCTATATTGCACCTTAAGACGATGCAACACAAGGACGGAGCAGCTTTAACTTCGAAGACATCCGCTTGAGTCTCTTGGGCTCGTCCAAGATGAATGAACGAGCTTGACTGAGACTCACGACCAATTAATAGCTTCAGCCTCGAGTGGGTGTAATGTTGGCCAGCGAAATGTTGCGATGTGATGGTGATTCCTTTTTCTCTCTTCCCTGTAACCCTTTCTTTCCTTTCCACTTCATCCTTCCTGATGCATTGCCTTTCCCTCTTCCTCCCTTGCGTCTTGTAGATGGCTCCTACATACATAGGAAAATACAATTAGATCACAGTAAACAGGTGATATCACAATATGCAAAACAACCATTTTGAAAAATAGTGAACTTCAAGGTGCTTTCGTGATTTCTCACATTATCAACGCCCTTGCAGGTCCTTGATAATGAGATATCACGAAAGCTCTTGGAAGTTCACTATTTTTTTCACTATTTTTTTCACAATAGTTGTTTTGCATACACACAAAAATTTTAAGAAATATTTCTCATGTGAGAAATTCCTAGGTCTCTTGTGTGTTCAAATACTCTTCCACTACCGCCCCTCAAGGAAGGTTCCTTGATGTTGGTGAGGGGCTCTTGATTTAGGGAATTGGATCTGTGCTCCAGTTCCCCGAATTAAGCCTGAATGCCTTCCACATCCACCCCCAGGAGCTGTATAATCCTACGGGTTTAGCGCTTCCCCTTGATTATAATAATAATAATAATCTTGCACTACCGTCCACAGGATAGTTATCGGGTGCACAATAAGCCAGCCAATTCGGTGGCAACCTTTAAAACTCTAAATCCAGTGTGTTGGATAATCCATACTGAGAAAAGTAATTCCCAAGTAATCGTGACTCTAGCTCTGCTGGATGAAAGCACTGTGGTTGTCGTAGCTACCGAACCCTTAGTTGAATGACGGACATTTTAAATCATACCACGGGTGGGTTAGAACTCGCGGTCAGGGAGTCATAAAACTCCAGACCGACGCCCTAGCCACTGGGCCAGCTGGTTACAATAAGATTCACCCAACTATGTATATTTCCACACCATAGGAAGGTTAGCATAGGCACCACTGTGACCACACATGCAAGTTTTTACAGACGAATCTCCAGCTAGCGTGGTCGTGACGAACTCTAGCTCAAGTCCATTCAAAGCCGTCAACATGCCTCACGAAATCGTAATGACACGACTGCAAACAAACCATTACTATTTCGTGAGTCATGCAGACAGACATCTTCGTTGACCTTTCAGACTGACAGATTTAATTACTTCGTTTAAAATCTATCCCGTGTGACAAAATATGGTGTATAATATATATATATATATATATATATATATATATATATATATATATATATATATATATATATATATATTATATATATATATATTATATATTATACACCATTCTAGCCGCCCAATGTGTGTTTCCAAAACTGATACATACTAAAGTTTACCCGCTTATTGCGGGTTTTCTCATAGTGTAACTCTCTTAGTAGAATCACTGTAACATTTATACTAAGTAAGTGTTACAGTGTAGCAACACACTGTGGGTGTTCCCTACATGTGACTCTCACATACAATAGTGTAGCAACACACTGTGGGTGTTGCCAACATGTGACTCTCGCATACAATACTGTAGCAACACACTGTGGGTGTTGCCACCTCTTTCTCCCGTCCTGTTCTCAGTCACCTATTTCTCCTGGCTTGATCTCCACCTCGCCTATTTTCCTCGATAAATACACCTGCTTTCGTGTCTACCTATTTAAATCTAATTACATCTCCATTTTACCAGCTTTTAAATTCACCTCCTCCCCTACTGTAGCTTAACCTAGCCTAATCTGACCTAACCTAAGCTAACCTAACCTAACCTATTGTAGCTTAACCTAACCTAGCCTAGCCTAACCTGATCTAACCTGACCTAACTTAACCTAACCTGACCTAACCTAACCTACTGTAGCTTAACCTAACCTAGCTTAACCTAACCTAACCCTACTGTAGCTTAACCTAACCTAACCCTACTGTAGCTTAACCTAACCTAACCTAACCTACTGTAGTTTAACCTAGCCTAACCTATCCTAATCTAACCTAGCCTAACCTAACCCAATCTAACCTAGCCTAACCTAACCCAGCATAACCTAACCAAACCTAGCATAAACTAACCTAACCAAACCTAGCATAACCTAACCTAACCAAACCTAGCATAACCTAACCTAACCAAACCTAGCATAACCTAACCTAACCAAACCTATCATAACCTAACCTAACCAAACCTAGCATAACCTAACCTAACCAAACCTAGCATAACCTAACCTAACCAAACCTAGCATAACCTAACCTAACCAAACCTATCATAACCTAACCTAACCAAACCTAGCATAACCAAACCTAGCATAACCTAATCCAACCTAACCTAACCTAATCTAGCCTAACCTAATTTAACCTAACCTAGCATAACCTAATCTAATAACCTCACCTAGCCTAATCTAATCTAACCTTCCCTTATCTAAGGCAACCTAAAATAACCTAATCTTAACTAATTCTGCCTAATCTAACCTAACTCAAACTATCTATAGTGAACATGAAGCGGTCATTCTTGTATCTCGGAGAGGGTGCTGTTGTGTGTTGCTGTTAGTGCTGTTATGTGTTGCTGTTAGTGCTGTTGTGTGTTGCTGTTAGTGCTGTTATGTGTTGCTGTTAGTGCTGTTGTGTGTTGCTGTTAGTGCTGTTGTGTGTTGCTGTTAGTGCTGTTATGTGTTGCTGTTAGTGCTGTTATGTGTTGCTGTTAGTGCTGTTGTGTGTTGCTGTTAGTGCTGTTATGTGTTGCTGTTAGTGCTGTTATGTGTTGCTGTTAGTGCTGTTGTGTGTTGCTGTTAGTGCTGTTATGTGTTGCTGTTAGTGCTGTTATGTGTTGCTGTTAGTGCTGTTGTGTGTTGCTGTTAGTGCTGTTATGTGTTGCTGTTAGTGCTGTTATGTGTTGCTGTTGTGTTGCTACTGTTGTATTGTGTTGTTTCCTCCCTAAAAACCCCTTCGATATCCCTGAAACCATTGCATCATCCTTGAAACCCTGTTTCACACCCTCGTTGATTGGTGGCTAATAGGGTTTGAAGCCTATCGACTCCACAAGGGTCATTAAAGTCCGCTTATAACCTGCTGATTAACAGTAAACAGTATGTTAATTCTTTAAATATGGATTAAAGTAAATTCTCGGTGTATATACACTGACATACACATCTCGGTGTATATACTGAGAGACATATACCCTTCGATGTATATAGTACATAGCGAGATATAAACCTCTCTGTGTATATCTCCTATCTCGCTCGATTCTTCCTCTCTATGATACCCTAAGCCTCCTCACCCCCTGCCCCACTACCCCTTACCCCCCTACCCCAGGTCGTCACCCTCGTCCCCCCCACCCTCCGTAACAGTCGTAACACAGCCGTCACACCAGACGGCCCAAAATGACCATTAATTGATATGAGCGATAAGGGCGAACTCTCTAATGGAATCAACAAGAAAATCGCATTTGAGACGCGACAAACAAAGGCAATTAAGTGGTTAATGGTCGTACGACACTGCCTGGTCGTTAGAGTGTCGCTAATGGCCCAGCCAGCCTGTTTAGCGGCTGGCTTGTCTCCCATTTATAAAATAATAATGATGGAATTTAAACAGGGAAATGTAATGTATGTGACAAAACGATTTATCTATGAAAGACAGGTGGTGGTGAATGTTAATGTGTGTGTGTGTGTGAGAGAGAGAGAGAGAGAGAGAGAGAGAGAGAGAGAGAGAGAGAGAGAGAGAGAGAGAGAGAGAGAGAGAGAGAGAGAGAGAGAGAGGGGGAGGGAAGGAGGGGGGGAGATGTAGGTAAGAGCTCTTAGCTTGTCAACAAAGTTAGGAACCTTAACCTAACCTTGTAAAACCCTTTATATATATATATATATATATATATATATATATATATATATATATATATATATATATATATATATATATATATATATATATATATCCTAGGTAGTAGGTTGGTAGACAGCAACCGCCCAGGGAGGTACTACCGTCCTGCCAAGTGAGTGTAAAACGAAAGCTTGTAATTGTTTTACATGATGGTAGGATTGCTGGTGTCCATTTTTCTGTCTCATGAACATGCAAGATTTCAGGTACGTCTTTGCTACTTCTACTTACACTTAGGTCACACTACACATATATGTACAAGCATATATATACACACCCCTCTGGGTTTTCTTCTATTTTGTTTCTAGTTCTTGTTCTTGTTTATTTCCTCTTATCTCCATGGGGAAGTGGAACAGAATTCTTCCTCCGTAAGCCATGCGTGTTGTAAGAGGCGACTAAAATGCCGGGAGCAAGGGGCTAGTAACCCCTTCTCCTCTATATATTACTAAATGTGAAAGGAGAAACTTTTGTTTTTCCTTTTGGGTCACCCCGTCTCTGTGGGATACGGCCGGTGTGTTGAAAGAAAGAAATATATATATATATATATATATATATATATATATATATATATATATATATATATATATATAGAGAGAGAGAGAGAGAG
>NC_091377.1:2264984-2267484 GCF_038502225.1 Cherax quadricarinatus
AGACTGGATCTTCTTGTTAGAGATAACTGCATATACCAGGAAGACTGGATCCTCTTGTTAGAGATAAGTACATATGCCAGGAAGACTGGATTCTATTGTAAGTAACATGTCATCGTGCCTAAAGGATTCAATTCTCCTGCAAGTATAAATTTGTATCACGAACACTCATCCAATCACACATTCATTAGCAGAATAATCATATATTCATAAAATATACTCAATGAGGCAGGTTTAGAGTTTAATTATGATTATAATTATACTCATTGAGGCCACAGTTATTTACAAATCTGTAAATCATATTTACGATTTACGTCTCCCTAACTGTTTAATTTTCTACACAATTAAATTATTTTGTACACGTGTCCAACTTGCAGATTTACCGGGACATAAATCACTTAGCTAATTTACGGAGTGCACCTGGATAATTGAAAATCATGATTTGCAAGTATAACAAAAAGCAGAATTCCCAAAATATGCTGTCTTGTGACATACTTTTATGCGTTCTAAGGTTATACTCAGTGGATATAGTTGTGAGTGGCTTCGAAATATATTTCAGTCGAAAAGGAGATGTGAATTTGGTGAGAATATTGGGATAGAATCTGGGTCCCTTTCGTATATACATATCCCCAACATCCTTTCACCTTCACACTCACACCCTTGTGCCTCCACAGCCACACCTTCACAGCCACACTCACACCCTTGTGCCTCCACAGCCACACTCACACCCTTGTGCCTCCACAGCCACACTCACACCCTTGTGCCTCCATAGCCACACTCACACCCTTGTGCCTCCACAGCCACACTCAAACTCTTGTGCCTCCACAGCCACACTTACACCCTTGTGCCTCCACACAACCTCACCTTCACAGCCACACTCACACCCTTGTGCCTCCACATAACCACACCTTCACATCCACACTCACACCCTTGTGCCTCCACACATCCACACCTTCCCAGCCACACTCACACCCTTGTGCTTCCACACAACCACACCTTCACAGCCACACCTACACCACCTCTCGCTGGGTCACCAACTGGAAAACAACCTATCATTGGGAGAGCGTTTCGCTCTTGAGCGAAAGTGCTTGGAATTTCGCTATTCTCTCACACTGGTTGTTTTCCATATTTTGACATCGCCTATTTACTCTGATCTTATTGCACAGTATACCATATACACGAGATGCCTCGCATCTTGCCTAATTAGTAAATTAATCGACCCAAAAGTGTCACTAGACCATTAATGGATCTGAATAATAAAGCCCGATTTTGTACAGTATTCTGATTGAGTTGCTGAGTGATTCTGTGGCGGTGAGATTGCTAAGTTGTGTTCCAATTACGAGGACTGAATTCTCTTTTCTAGGGTCTTTGATGTCATTGAAGGGATCTTGATGTTAGTGAAGGGCTCTTGATGTTAGTGAAGGGATCTTGATGTCATTGAAGGTTTTTTTTTATGTTAGTGAAGGGATCTTGTCATTGAAGGGTTCTTGATGTCATTGAAGGGTTCTAGATAGTGAAGGGATCTTGATGTCATTGAAGGGTTCTTGATGTCATTGAAGGATCCTTGATGTCAGTGAAGGGATCCTTGATGTCAGTGAAGGGATCTTGATGTAATTGAAGGTACCTTGATGTCGAAGGGTTCTTGATGTTAGTGAAGGGTCCTTTATGTCATTGAAGGGTCCTTGATATCAGTGAAGGGCTCTTGATGTTATTGGAGAGATCTTGATGTCAGTGAAGGATCAGATCTGATTGCCTTCCAGCCTCCAGGCGATGTATGACTCTTAAAGGTTCAGTGCTTCTCCAGGAATGAATCAATAATTATTATAATCATAAAATGTTAGTATAATAATAAAAAAAGGCACAATACCGTGACTGGAACGATGCACAAATAACCCGCACGTAGAAGAGAGGAGCTGACGACGTTTCGTTCCGACTTGGACCATTTACAAAGTCACTTAACGTGATTTCTCCTATGTCTTCTACCTTTTCCCCTTTCCTCTTTCCTTTTTTCTCTTCTGGGTTGTCTTTCTTTCTTCTGTCTTGTGTTTCTGTTCCTTCATTATTTCCCCTCCCCCCACCTCTGTGTTCTTGCTCTCCCTCTGTGGGCACCTAGGTCCCTTTTGGGCACATAGGTCCCTTGTGGGCACCTATGTCCCTTGTGGGCACCTAGGTCCCTTGTGGGCACCTAGGTCCCTTGTGGGCACCTATGTCCCTTGTGGGCACCTATGTCCCTTGTGGGCACCTAGGTCCCTTGTGGGCACCTAGGTCCCTTGTGGGTACTACTACTACTACTACTACAACTACTACTACTACTACTACTACTACTACTACTACTACTACTACTACTACTACTACTACTACTACTACTACTACTACTACTACTACTACCACCACCACCACCACCACCACTACTTCCCGCCTATACATACCCGTCCTTCTCTACTTCTCGTTAGTGTGACTTTGTAAATGGTCCAAGTCGGACCGAAACGTCGTCGTCGTCGTA
>NC_091377.1:2272484-2339984 GCF_038502225.1 Cherax quadricarinatus
GACTACCTCCTGTCAAGTCTGAGATACTGACTGCCTCCTGTCAAGTCTGAGATACTGACTACCTCCTGTCAAGTCTGAGATACTGACTACCTCCTGTCAAGGCTGAGATACTGACTACCTCCTGTCAAGTCTGAGATACTGACTACCTCCTGTCAAGGCTGAGATACTGACTACCTCCTGTCAAGGCTGAGATACTGACTACCTCCTGTCAAGGTTGAGATACTGACTACCTCCTGTCAAGGCTGAGATACTGACTACCTCCTGTCAAGGCTGAGGGACTCGATATCTTCTATCAAGGGTGAGGGACTGACCACCTGCTATCAAGGGTGACGGATTGACCACCTGCTATCAAGGGTGACGGATTGACCACCTGCTATCAAGGGTGACGGATTGACCACCACCTATCAAGGCTGAGGGACTGACCACCTACCAAGGCTGAGGGACTGACCACCACCTATCAAGGCTGAGGGACTGACTACCACCTATCAAGGCTGAGGGACTGACCACCTTTTATCAAGGCTAAGGGACTGACCACCGCCTATCAGTGCTGAGGGACAGATAACCTCAGAATGACTTGTACTGTCTCTAGTGTTATGTCCGCTTGTATAGGCCTGATGAAGCTAGCATCGCCAGGTTTAGGTCATCAAGATCTTCGGTGTCTGAACAGGTAAGAGGTTTTTAACATTGGTACCTAACCAGCCGGGTTGTGCTACGATCGTTGAATTGCATGCGGGAAGCAGTAACATCCTGGTTGATCAGGCTCTGATCCACCGCGAGGTCTGGTCATGGACCGGGCCGCAGGGACGTTGACCCCGGAGCACCCTCCAGGTATACTCCAGGTATAGTCCAGAAAGGTAAACCCGAGTGCTGCAGAGGTGTTTTATCACTGAATATTCGAAGGAGTGTATCTCTCGGCTTATTTACACCGATAGGAATGTATACACAGAGCTGTGTACACATCAGTATATATACATCGATAAGTGTGTATGTATTTCAGCGTATATACACAGAGCTGTGTGTACCTCACTATTTATACATCAGCAGGTGAACGTATATCGGCGTATATACACTGACTTATGTATACACAGTGTATATACACGCTGAGAGAGGGGTCCCTCTCTCAACATACACCAACCGTATGTATATCTCGCTATACATACTCTTGGTATACTTTAGCTCATTTATCAATGATTACAATCTTAATAACCTTCGTGTAGTCGATAGGCCTTAGACCTAAGTAACTATAAAACCGTTCTAATGTTTGAGATACATAAATGGACAAGACAGAATGAGTAGGCCTCGTCTCTGACAAGTAGGCCTACTGCAGTACATCTCTACTTTCAGTTTTTCCCTCTATCTTGCATCAGCTCATTTACAGGCCAAGAGCTGTTATCCTTCCTCAGCTCTGTAAGATAAATTACCTCCCCCCCCCCCCCCACCGGGATGTCACCCACACCAGGGGACTAACACCTAGATACCTACTATCGGCCAGTTGAACAAGGACAGCAGGTGTAAGGAGGCTTGCCTATTTGTCTACCAAGCCTTGGGAATCGAACCCGGAACCTTACGGTTGTGATTCAAGTGTTCTAACCCACTGAGGTTTTTATGTTAATGTTTATGAATGCTGCTATAACGTCAGGGCCAAAGACCAGCAGTTAAATTCTCCATTGCAAGGCTATATCTTTAGTACCCGTATGAGTAGTAGTAGTAGTAATAGTTATAGTAGTAATAATAGTAATAGTAATAGTAGTAGTATGTAGTAGATAGAATCTGTAATAGTACCTTAGTGTTTCCAAAAAGTAAATACATTGAAGATTATATTATTATTATTGCTATTATTATTGTGATGCGTTAAACTCGTGAGGGTTCAAACAGCCCCTGAGGAGCAGGAGGTAATAATGTTTAATCCAGTAAAGCAAACCGTAAACCTATATTTTCAATGGTGATATCTCCCACGTACTCTATTCCCTGTCTTCTCTTCTCTAGCCCTTCGCCTCATTCTCCCTCAAAGCATGCACCAGCAGCTCTTTTTCTACGTATTTTTTATTCATGCAAGAACAGTTGCATTCTCAGTGTCCTCTCTTAATTTAACGTGTTCAGCACCGGAAGTGGATGACGTGTACCCCAACTTCCGTTTACCGCAGGGCAAAAACCTGTCTAGTTGGGTAAGAAAATTCCCGTCTGTTTTAATACGCTCTGTTCTCTCATTTTTCCTCAACCTTCCTCTGTGCTCACTTTCGTAGGTTTTATACTGAGCGAAATGCTCGTGTTATACAATATGCTTGGGTCAACGTGTCGCCCAGTTAGAGCAAAACGTTGTCCCGACAAAAGTACGTTTTGAAGTGTCTTCATCTGATTCACTTTTGTTACCAGAATGTAATGTAAATCCAGCATTAAATATTTTCCGTGTCGTCATTTTCTTTGGCAAGCGTGTGTGTGTGTGTGTGTGTGTGTGTGTGTGTGTGTGTGTGTGTGTGTGTGTGTGTGTGTGTGTGTGTGTGTGTGTGTATATATATAGATAAATATATATATAGATATACAGATAAATATATATATATATATAATATATATGTATATATAAATATATATATATATATATATATATATATATATATATATATATATATATATATATATATATATCTTAAATTGTTTTCTATGACTTACGTTTATATACAGTATTTGTAGAGAGATAAACATTATTATTATTATTATTATTATTATTATTATTATTATTATTATTATTATTCACCTCTGTTTTTCTCTGCTCTACGTTGCTGTTGTCTGTGTCTAAATATTGTTAGGGTCGCCCAGATGACAACCACCTCAGATTTTAAACCTTTCCCTTCAGTCCTTTTAGGCCCAAATGACACGATAATTAACACATTACGCTGGTCCGCAGTCAGCCACGGTTCCTGGTACTGGTCTGCAGACCGCAACCCTTCCCTGGTATTGAGACCTCAACCCTCTCGCAACTTCCCCTCATTGTATGGTAGTAACAGCTTGCAGGGTAGGTTTTTATGCTGACAACGTTTCGCTCACTGTAAAGCTTTATCAAGTCATGGCGTGATAAAGCTCAGTACTGAGTGAAACGTTAATTTTAGACGTAGCCTTCGGCCACGAATCGGCAAATTGGTCTCGGTACGTCTGGTAACGACGTAGCCAAGGAAAAATAGAGAACGTTGAAATCTCTGCGTCTATCACTGGCTGTGCGAGAATGGTCTGCATTCTGGGAATGTTTACATATTTTTGTGGTCTTAGCCTGGGGTGACCAATGGCCCTTTCCACCCATCTATCATTCCAGTGTTTCGGCCGAATTATAGCAGCGATGTCGTGACTTTCATAACGGCGCTAATAGGAGACGTAACCGTGGTAATGGGTTGATGTAGCCGCGATGATGTGGAACGTAATGTGGTAATAGGTTGCTTGGTTTATGGGGTTTGAAGTCTATAGACTACGCAAGTGTCATAAGGCTATACATGACCTTTTCACTATCAGTTAATCCCTGAAATAGGGTTTGGGGTATGTCTGTCAGCATATATACGCTGAGAGATGTACAGCTCTCGGTGTATCCTGTGACGGTAATAGGTCCACGTAACTGCTGTAATTGGCTGGAGTGAAACCCGTGAAAGTCAATTCCGTAGGTCAAGGCTTCGGTTCCCCTTTAAAGATTATCTGAAAATTAATAGCCTTACTCTTGCGAGCTGTCAACCTATTGTGGAAAGTCTGGCAACAACGTTGGAAATTTCACGGTGAGGGATGGCACGGTAAATTTAGAAATGCGATCCTTAACTCGGGTTAATTTAGGAGTCAAAACTGTCAAGCATGGATAGACGGGCCGGGTACTTTTAATAATTTCTAAAGGACACGTTTTTACATGAAATGATACATGGCTTCGAGGCACAATTACGTTTTAAATTTGATTATAGAAATTAAGGCTGGATTCTGACGGGGGTTGGGGATGTAATGAGGGTCCTGTAGGACTCCAACCACTGGTCTGTGGCTGCGGGAGAACCATTTGCCGGGATGAACGGAGACGTAGATAAATGATAAGAGGGAATCTGGGCAATCATACCGCACATTACCGTGTCAGGAAGACCCTGGCTGCTATAGGCTCTCCCGTCCAGCCTTACCTTCACCGTTCTTAACCTTTCCTACCTCTGCTACCCTTGCTTCTTACCTTACCATGTTCTTGCCCCTGTTACCCCTGCTAGCTTCTTTTCCTAGTTATTGGCCTGCCTTTGCTACCCCACTCACTTGCCCATCCATCTCTCTTCCATCTCTCTGCTTCTTTCACCTTGCTGAGGTCTAGTACTCACCCTCTCTACCCTCATCACCTCTCCTCTTCTTTGCCCCTTTTTTCCCCATCTTTCTCATCGCCTGCCTACTTTCACATCTATTCTCACTTGTCTCTCTTGTCTCTCCCCTCTTACGACTACAGCCTCTACCTACCACACTTGTGGTAGGTAGGGCAGGATAATCGTCAGAATAATGGAACACAATGCCAGCAAAATGTATTAGACAAGTGTGCATCACCTGTGTATATATGATGCTTCGCCATTATCATTACAATACAGATGTGATAAGCCATACCACGGGTGGGGTTAGAACCCGCGATCAGAGAGTCTCAAAACTAACCCCGACCGTGGTATGGTTTGTTTGCAATCGTGTCATTACGATTTCGTGAGTCAGATGCGATATTTAGCCACAGTAGAAGATGGGGTAATCAGTTCCTCAGCCTCCCCTGTCTCAATGTCTGCCGAGGGACTGAGTAACTCATCTACGGACTTTGAATATCATCTCTGTATTGAACCGTTGAATCCGCTGGAAATTTTCACAAATCCTTCACAGACAGAAAAAGGCATGTAATATATTAGCCATACATAGATACAAGAGAGTATATATAACAGTACTTGCAGAAGATTTTGAGTATGTTTTGATAAGTATATTTCTCTCCAGATATATACACTTAGATCAGCAGTGTGTATATATATATATATATATATATATATATATATATATATATATATATATATATATATATATATATATATATATATATATATATATATAATATGAGATTTTACAATCATAATTTTAGGGATTAAGTATTCTTGATTGATGGTGTACATGTGATTGATTGCCTTAATGATCATCGTGGAGTTGATAGAGTATAAACTTACAAAACAAAAAAACGCTTAAAACAGTATTTTTTTTTTAATTAAAATCAGGGAGACAAGATTTCAAAAAGATGTTCTTTTTTTAAGAAATTGAAAAATCGAACCTACACACACACAGTAGAGACAGGAAGGGCTGTGGGAAGACAGCACAGAAGGGAACATCAAGAGGGAATATACCAACAAGTGTTGGATGACATACGAACAACTGAGGAGGAGGTGAAGAAGCTCTTAAGTGACCTTGACACCTCAAAGGCGATGGGACCGAACATCTCCCCATGGGTCCTTAGAGAAGGAGCAGAGATGCTGTGCGTGCCTCTAACCACAATCTTCAACACATCCCTTGAAACTGGGCAACTACCTGAGAAATGGAAGACAGCTAATGTAGTCCCCATATTTAAGAAAGGAAACAGAAACGAGGCACTAAACTACAGACCTGTGTCTCTGACATGTATTGTGTGCAAAGTCATGGAGAAGATTATCAGGAGGAGAGTGGTCGAACACCTGGAAAGGAACAAGATTATAAATGAAAACCAGTATGGGTTCATGGAAGGTAAATCTTGTATCACAAACCTCCTGGAGTTTTATGACAAGGTAACAGAAGTAAGACACGAGAGAGAGAGGGGTGGGTAGATTGCGTTTTCCTAGACTGCAGGAATGCCTTTGACACAGTTCCCCACAAGAGATTAGTGCAGAAGCTGGAGGATCAGGCGCACGTAAAAGGGAGGGCACTGCAATGGATAAGAGAATACCTGACAGGGAGGCAGCAACGAGTCATGGTACGTGAAGAGGTATCACAGTGGGCGCCTGTTACGAGCGGGGTCCCACAGGGGTCAGTTCTAGGACCAGTGCTATTTTTGATATATGTGAACGACATGATGGAAGGAATAGACTCTGAAGTGTCCCTGTTCGCAGATGACGTGAAGTTGATGAGAAGAATTAAATCGGACGAGGATGAGGCAGGACTGCAAAGAGACCTGGACAGGCTGGACATGTGGTCCAGCAACTGGCTTCTCGAATTCAATCCAGCCAAATGCAAAGTCATGAAGATTGGGGAGGGGCAAAGAAGACCGCAGACAGAGTATAGGCTAGGTGGACAAAGACTACAGACCTCACTCAGGGAGAAAGACCTTGAGGTGACCATAACACCGAGCACATCACCGGAGGCACACATCAACCAAATAACCGCTGCAGCATGCGGGCGCCTGGCAAACCTGAGAATAGCGTTCCGATACCTTAATAAGGAATCGTTCAAGACACTGTACACTATGTATGTTAGGCCCATACTGGAGTATGCAGCACCAGTCTGGAACCCACACCTGGTCAAGCACGTCAAGAAGTTAGAGAAAGTACAAAGGTTTGCAACAAGGCTAGTCCCAGAGCTCAAGGGAATTTCGTACGAGGAAAGGTTAAGGGAAATCGGACTGACGACACTGGAGGACAGAAGGGTCAGGGGAGACATGATAACGACATACAAGATACTGCGGGGACTAGACAAGGTGGACAGAGATAGGATGTTCCAGAGAGGGGACACAGGGACAAGGGGTCACAACTGGAAGCTGAAGACTCAGACGAGTCACAGGGACGTTAGGAAGTATTTCTTCAGTCATAGAGTTGTCAGCAAGTGGAATAGCCTAGCAAGTGAAGTAGTGGAGGCAGGAACCATACATAGTTTTAAGAAGAGGTATGACAAAGCTCAGGAAGCAGAGAGAGAGAGAGGATCCAGTAGCGATCAGTGAAAAGGCGGGGCCAGGAGCTGAGTCTCGACCCCTGCAACCACAATTAGGTGAGTACAATTAGGTGAGTATACACACACACACACACACACACACACACACACACACACACACACACACACACACACACACACACACAAGATGTAAGTAAACTCAACAATGATATATTACAAATAAGAAAACCCATAATTTTTTTTTTTTACCTCCAAGGCTAGATAAACACACAGCTGTCAATCTGCCTACCTGTGGTACGTCAGGGAGAGGGAGGGAGGGGAGGGTGAGGGAGAGAGACGGAAGGGAAGGTGAGGCAGAGGGAGGGAGGGAGGGATGGTGAGGGAGGAGGAAGGAAGAGGCAAAAAGGGATGATAGGTGAGGGAGAAGGAAGGAAGAGGCAAGAAGGGATGATAGGTGAGGGAGAAGGAAGGAAGAGGCAAGAAGGGATGATAGGTGAGGGAGAAGGAAGGAAGAGGCAAGAAGGGATGATAGGTGAGGGAGAAGGAAGGAAGAAGCAAGAAGGGATGATAGGTGAGGGAGAAGGAAGGAAGAGGCAAGAAGGGATGATAGGTGAGGGAGAAGGAAGGAAGAGGCAAGAAGGGATGATAGGTGAGGGAGAAGGAAGGAAGAGGCAAGAAGGGATGATAGGTGAGGGAGAAGGAAGGAAGAGGCAAGAAGGGATGATAGGTGAGGAAGAAGGAAGGAAGAGGCAAGAAGGGATGATATGTGAGGGAGAAGGAAGAAAGAGGCAAGAAGGGATGATAGGTGAGGGAGAAGGAAGGAAGAGGCAAGAAGGGATGATAGGTGAGGGAGAAGGAAGGAAGAGGCAAGAAGGGATGATAGGTGAGGGAGAAGGAAGGAAGAGGCAAGAAGGGATGATAGGTGAGGGAGAAGGAAGGAAGAGGCAAGAAGGGATGATAAGTGAGGGAGAAGGAAGGAAGAGGCAAGAAGGGATGATAGGTGAGGGAGAAGGAAGGAAGAGGCAAGAAGGGAAGATAGGTGAGGGAGAAGGAAGGAAGAGGCAAGAAGGGATGATAGGTGAGGGAGAAGGAAGGAAGAGGCAAGAAGGGATGATAGGTGAGGGAGAAGGAAGGAAGAGGCAAGAAGGGATGATAGGTGAGGGAGAAGGAAGGAAGAGGCAAGAAGGGATGATAGGTGAGGGAGAAGGAAGGAAGAGGCAAGAAGGGATGATAAGTGAAAGAGAAGGAAGGATGAGGCAAGAAGGGATGATAGGTGAGGGAGAAGGAAGGAAGAGGCAAGAAGGGATGATAAGTGAGGGAGAAGGAAGGAAGAGGCAAGAAGGGATGATAGGTGAGGGAGAAGGAAGGAAGAGGCAAGAAGGGATGATAGGTGAGGGAGAAGGAAGGAAGAGGCAAGAAGAGATGATAGGTGAGGGAGAAGGAAGGAAGAGGCAAGAAGGGATGATAGGTGAGGGAGAAGGAAGGAAGAGGCAAGAAGGGATGATAGGTGAGGGAGAAGGAAGGAAGAGGCAAGAAGGGATGATAAGTGAAAGAGAAGGAAGGAAGAGGCAAGAAGGGATGATAAGTGAGGGAGAAGGAAGGAAGAGGCAAGAAGGGATGATAGGTGAGGGAGAAGGAAGGAAGAGGCAAGAAGGGATGATAGGGGAGGGAGAAGGAAGGAAGAGGCAAGAAGGGAGGGATGTTGAGGGAGAAGGAAGGAAGAGGCAAGAAGGGATGATAGGGGAGGGAGAAGGAAGGAAGAGGCAAGAAGGGATGGATGGTGAGGGAGAAGGAAGGAAGAGGCAAGAAGGGATGATAAGTGAGGGAGAAGGAAGGAAGAGGCAAGAAGGGATGATAGGTGAGGGAGAAGGAAGGAAGAGGCAAGAAGGGATGATAGGTGAGGGAGAAGGAAGGAAGAGGCAAGAAGGGATGATAGGTGAGGGAGAAGGAAGGAAGAGGCAAGAAGGGATGATAGGTGAGGGAGAAGGAAGGAAGAGGCAAGAAGGGATGATAAGTGAGGGAGAAGGAAGGAAGAGGCAAGAAGGGATGATAGGTGAGGGAGAAGGAAGGAAGAGGCAAGAAGGGATGATAGGGGAGGGAGAAGGAAGGAAGAGGCAAGAAGGGAGGGATGGTGAGGGAGAAGGAAGGAAGAAGCAAGAAGGGATGATAGGTGAGGGAGAAGGAAGGAAGAAGCAAGAAGGGATGATAGGTGAGGGAGAAGGAAGGAAGAGGCAAGAAGGGATGATAGGTGAGGGAGAAGGAAGGAAGAGGCAAGAAGGGATGATAGGTGAGGGAGAAGGAAAGAAGAGGCAAGAAGGAATGACAGGTGAGGGAGAAGGAAGGAAGAAGCAAGAAGGGATGATAGGTGAGGGAGAAGGAAGGAAGAGGCAAGAAGGGATGATAGGTGAGGGAGAAGGAAGGAAGAAGCAAGAAGGGATGATAGGTGAGGGAGAAGGAAGGAAGAAGCAAGAAGGGATGATAGGTGAGGGAGAAGGAAGGAAGAAGCAAGAAGGGATGATAGGTGAGGGAGAAGGAAGGAAGCAGCAAGAAGGGATGATAGGTGAGGGAGAAGGAAGGAAGAAGCAAGAAGGGATGGTAGGTGAGGGAGAAGGAAGGAAGAAGCAAGAAGGGATGATAGGTGAGGGAGAAGGAAGGAAGAAGCAAGAAGGGATGATAGGTGAGGGAGAAGGAAGGAAGAAGCAAGAAGGGATGATAGGTGAGGGAGAAGGAAGGAAGAAGCAAGAAGGGATGATAGGTGAGGGAGAAGGAAGGAAGAAGCAAGAAGGGATGATAGGTGAGGGAGAAGGAAGGAAGCAGCAAGAAGGGATGATAGGTGAGGGAGAAGGAAGGAAGAAGCAAGAAGGGATGGTAGGTGAGGGAGAAGGAAGGAAGAAGCAAGAAGGGATGATAGGTGAGGGAGAAGGAAGGAAGAAGCAAGAAGGGATGATAGGTGAGGGAGAAGGAAGGAAGAAGCAAGAAGGGATGATAGGTGAGGGAGAAGGAAGGAAGAAGCAAGAAGGGATGATAGGTGAGGGAGAAGGAAGGAAGAAGCAAGAAGGGATGATAGGTGAGGGAGAAGGAAGGAAGAAGCAAGAAGGGACTGAGAGAAACAGAAAAAACCACAAGTAAATGAAAGTAGAAGAACAAAGTCACAATGGTGACTGAAACAATATATAAATAACTAGTAAATATAAAAACTGAAATTCATGACGTTTCAGTCTAAATTTTCTATTTTTTTAATTTGTTAATGTAAAAATTAATAATTTGGTACCAAAAGAACCTTAAAAAATATGCCTAACCTTTATATAACAAGAGCAATTTAATTTAGCCTAATCTAACTTAATATATCAATATAAGTTTACCATAATTTAATAATCAAACACAAATATATTTTTTCGTTAGGTTCACAATGATTTTTGTACAATTATTGCATTCACAAACTTTTGCTTGCCTTATTCGGCAAGAAGAGCGTTGCCATTTAAGCCAAAATTGCAAGTTTTACCAGTTCGACACGAGACACACACACACACACACACACACACACACACACACACACACACACACACACATAGTTTGTGAAGCGATATAGTGGAGGCAGGATCCATACATTGCTTTAAGCAGAGGTATGATAAAGCTCAAGGTTCAGGGAGAGTGACCTAGTGGCGACCAGTGAAGAGGCGGGGCCAGGAGCTTGGACTCGACCCCTGCAACGTCAACTAGGTGAGTACACACGCACACACACACACACACACACACATACATAATATATACATATATATATATATATATATATATATATATATATATATATATATATATATATATATATATATATATATATATATATATATATATCAACCACAAAATTATAAATGATAAATGTGATAATAATTAATGGTTTTAAAAGTGCTGGTCAGGTTCCCAGGAGAATCATAAAAAGACACTGATGGACTCGATTGAGACCAAGTAAACGAACTAACTCATTCCACTACATTATCCATTAATGGGTGTGATGGCAGGTGTGGAGGTGTAATCAGAGAAACAGTGGCTTGGTGTGTTCTGCAGCTGGTGGTGATGCCCTTGTGGTCACTGTGTCTTTCGTAATTACAGGTGTTACGAGTGTATTCTGGAGGTACGGGTGATGAAGGAGTCTTGCGCGTTCTGCGATGAGGTTATCTAGGCTTCGTAAAAGGCATTGAGAGTTGGGGAAAGGTTAAGTGAGAGACTTTTGAAGTGCAAATTGGTTAGGAAGACACGTAAGCAAATACTAGGACGTATTTACTTCCCTTAATTCTCAATTCCTTTAATCCTTTCATTCATTAAATTCCCCTTGCTTTTATTATTAGTCATTTTTACCTTTTCATTCTCACTTTCCTTAATCCTCCCATTCATTAAATTCTCTTTTTTTATATCTTGCCTATTCCACTGCTCTGTCTGCAAGGTATGGAAGTGTGAGAGGGCGTGCTCGAAGACCCTTTCGATGCCCTCGCCAGAAATGGGTTTCACATCCAGTGATCATTATCACCCTGCCAGACTGTTTCTTCATGATCATTATAAGTGAGATAATGACTGCGCTGATATGATGATCATCATTATATTGGCTGATAAAAAAAAAAGTCGATGCAAAGTCGGGTTGGGAACGATGTAGTGCAAAGAGTGATAATATCAACGGAATCTACAAGAAGGTCTGGCTGATTCTTGTAGTTACTTCCAGAATCACCTGGGCCCTCAGGACTCCTTCTACATGCGCGCGCACACACACACACACACACACACACACACACACACAAACTAGAAGGAATAAAAACTACGCGAATATTTGCGGATGATGAAAAACAAAATCATTCGTAATTCACTAACATGGTTCTTAAAAATTCTTGCTAGACGACATGGATAAAATGAACAAACGAAAGGATATATGGATTCGAGACTTTATTGTGGATAAATGTAATGAAAACCAGAGAAAGAAAGAGGCCACATAATATATATATAAATATATATATATATATATATATATATATATATATATATATATATATATATATATATATATATATATATATATATATATATATATATGCAATAAGATTACAGGTTGGTGATAAGATAGAAAAACTTCAAAGACAAAAATTAGAAAATTGCGTCTAGAAGTAAAAAGGCTATATAGTGAAACACTGCAAACATTGAAGATGTCCAGGTTGTTTGATACGAGGAAAAGGAGAAGTATAGCCACTGTGTTATAACATGAAGAACAAGACACCGTATTTGTATAACCCTTTCTTGTTTAGCATCTACCTTGATTATGCTACACTAGCAGGACTACAGTAACCTCTACTTGCATTACAACTACTACTAATGCAGCTACTATTACTACTACTACTACTACTACCACTAATAATAATAGGTCATAGCTGTTAAATGAGAAAAATGTATACTGAAATTTTGGTTTCATAGTTGAGAAACGGAATGATCTACCAGTAAATGTAAGCACTTCAGTCATTACGTATTTAAATAATAATGTAATTGTGTAAGGCAGGGCAAGTATATAATTCCAGACAGGTAATTACACCCCACATATGCTTAGGTCAGCTGCTAGAATGTTGAAATACGTTCTATTAATTCCTTCAAGACTCGCAGTATTCTTAGTGGTGTATGAGGAAAGGAGAGATGGAATGTCCTTGAGAACTGGATGCAGGAGGTGAATAGGGAATTAATGAGTGGACAATCGGGTCCTTACTCGAGTCCAGAAGGTGGGAAGTACAGTGCTTACATTCTGAAGGATGGGTGGGGATGTTACAGTTCTGGAGGAGGGAAGTACAGTGTCTGGACTCTGAAGGATAAGTGGGGGGATGTTACAGTCCTGGAGGTGGGAAGTACAGTACCTGTACTCTGAAGGATAAGTGGGGGATGTTACAGTCCTGAAGGTGGGAAGTATAGTACCTGTACTCTGAAGGATAAGTGGGGGATGTTACAGTCCTGAAGGTGGGAAGTATAGTACCTGTACTCTGAAGGATAAGTGGGGGATGTTACAGTCCTGGCGGTGGGAAGTATAGTACCTGTACTCTGAAGGATAAGTGGGGGGTGTTACAGTCCTGAAGGTGGGAAGTATAGTACCTGTACTCTGAAGGATAAGTGGGGGATGTTACAGTCCTGAAGGTGGGAAGTATAGTACCTGTACTCTGAAGGATAAGTGGGGGGATGTTACAGTCCTGGCGGTGGGAAGTACAGTACCTGCACACTAAAGTATGGGCGAGTATGTTATAATTCGTAAGGTCGTTGAAACATGGTACTCACACATTTCTTGGTCACGCTACCGTGATGGAAGATGGCCGAGCTTATTTTTACTTTGCTTTAAGAATTTTCAAGTCACAGGATCAGAGGACGAGTGTAGACCGCCCGTAGAGAAAATCTGACCTTGATATAGTCACTACAATACAACACTAAATAATAATCTCCAGACTGCGGATTTAAAATCAATGTCTTCTTACCATCAGGCAGGACGAGAGAAAGAGAGAGAGAGAGAGAGAGAGAGAGAGAGAGAGAGAGAGAGGTGGTTCTTTGAGATATTTAGCATAGTGCTCAGCTTGGGAGGTTCTCTCTGTGAGGGTTCTGTCTGTAAGGGTTCTGTCTGTGGAGATTCTATCTGTGTGGGTTCTGGATGTGAGGGTTCTGTCTGTAAGGGTTCTGTCTGTTAGGGTTCTGTCTGTTAGGGTTCTGTCTGTTAGGGTTCTGTCTCTGAGGTTCAGCTTATTGATTGGGTTTGTCATAATACTGTGAAAAAAGCCACTTATGTTCAGCTCAGGATATTTATTAGAGGAAACGTCTCGCCACGAGTGCAGAAACGTCAGTCCCTCAGCTTTGAAGAAGCTGCTTTGAGGTGATCAGTCCCTCAGTCTCGAGGTAATTGTGAGGTAGTCAGTCCCTCAACCTTGAAGCAGTTACGAGGTAGTCAGTCCCTCAGCCTTGAAGATGCAGTTACAAGGTAGTCAGTCCCTCAGCCTTGAAGATGCAGTTACAAGGTAGTCAGTCCCTCAACCTTGAAGCAGTTACGAGGTAGTCAGTCCCTCAGCCTTGAAGATGCAGTTACAAGGTAGTCAGTCCCTCAGCCTTGAAGATGCAGTTACAAGGTAGTCAGTCCCTCAACCTTGAAGCAGATACGAGGTAGTCAGTCCCTCAGCCTTGAAGATGCAGTTACAAGGTAGTCAGTCCCTCAGCCTTGAAGATGCAGTTACAAGGTAGTCAGTCCCTCAGCCTTGAAGATGCAGTTACAAGGTAGTCCGTCCCTCAGCCTTGAAGATGCAGTTACAAGGTAGTCAGTCCCTCAGCCTGGAGATGTGTTCAAACACATTCTTGGACAGTCTACTGGTAAACAGTAACAGTCTAACAAGGAAGTCTTCTCACATGTGTACTAACAGTCACCTCTTCTGTATGTTACCGCCCCATTGACACTCATTACCCGCCCCATTGATGCTCATTACCCGCCACATTGATGCTCATTACCCGCCCCATTGATGCTCATTACCCGCCCCATTGATGCTCATTACCCACCCCATTGATACTCATTACCCGCCCCATTGACACTCATTACCCGCCCCATTGACGCTCATTACCCGCCCCATTGATGCTCATTACCCGTCCCATTGATGCTCATTACCCGCCCCATTGTTGCTCATTACCCGCCCCATTGACACTCATTACCCGCCCCATTGACGCTCATTACCCGCCCCATTGATGCTCATTACCCGCCCCATTGATGCTCATTACCCGCCCCATTGATGCTCATTACCCGCCCCATTGATGCTCATTACCCGCCCCATTGATGCTCATTACCCGCCCCATTGATGCTCATTACCCGCCCCATTGATGCTCATTACCCGCCCCATTGATTCTCATTACCCGCCCCATTGATGCTCATTACCCGCCCCATTGACGCTCATTACCCGCCCCATTGATGCTCATTACCCGCCCCATTGATGCTCATTACCCGCCCCATTGATGCTCATTACCCGCCCCATTGATGCTCATTACCCGCCCCATTGATGCTCATTACCCGCCCCATTGATGCTCATTACCCGCCCCATTGATGCTCATTACCCGCCCCATTGATGCTCATTACCCGCCCCATTGATGCTCATTACCCGCCCCATTGATGCTCATTACCCGCCCCATTGACGCTCATTACCCGCCCCATTGATGCTCATTACCCGCCCCATTGATGCTCATTACCCGCCCCATTGATGCTCATTACCCGCCCCATTGATGCTCATTACCCGCCCCATTGATGCTCATTACCCGCCCCATTGATGCTCATTACCCGCCCCATTGATGCTCATTACCCGCCTCATTGATGCTCATTACCCGCCCCATTGATGCTCATTACCCGCCTCATTGATGCTCATTACCCGCCCCATTGATGCTCATTACCCGCCCCATTGATGCTCATTAAACGCCCCATTGAAGCTCATTGCCCGCCCCATTGATGCTCATTACCCGCCCCAATGATGCTCATTACCCGCCCCATTGATGCTCATTACCCGCCCCATTGACACTCATTACCCGCCCCATTGACGCTCATTACCCGCCCCATTGACGCTCATTACCTGCCCCATTGATGCTCATTACCCGCCCCATTGATGCTCATTACCCGCCCCATTGATGCTCATTACCCGCCCCATTGACACTCATTACCCGCCCCATTGACGCTCATTACCCGCCCCATTGATGCTCATGACCCGCCGCATTGATGCTCATTACCCGCCCCATTGATGCTCATTACCCGCCCCATTGATGCTCATTACCCGCCCCATTGATGCTCATTACCCGCCCCATTGATACTCATTACCCGCCCCATTGATGCTCATTACCCGCCCCATTGATGCTCATTACCCGCCCCATTGATACTCATTACCCGCCCCATTGATGCTCATTACCCGCCCCATTGATGCTCATTACCCGCCCCATTGACACCCATTTAAATCCCACACCGGATGCAACGGTGGTCAATTTAAACGAATAATTTATAACTGCGTCAACACCAAGACATCTGATTTTACAACTTTTATTATTATTATTATTATTATTATTATTATTATTATTATTTGTAGTGGTATTGTATAATTATTATTAAATTAAGATTATTATTACTATTCATAAGTAGTCGTAAGCTTTGAGAGTTCAGCTCCTGGAGACTGAAAGGTAATTAAGTTTGTTCCAAGGATGGGGAGGGTGGGTTCAATTCCTTGGATCAAGAGCCATCTTACACTCCCCTTCTCCCCTCCCCAACACCTAGCCACTAAGTGGGGCCTTGATGCTGATGAAGGGCTTTTGTTCCTCTTCCTCGGATCAGACTTGATTATCATCTCTCTCCCTACGGGCTTAGCACTTTATCTATGTTAATCTAATAACTATGACTACAACTACAACAACCACAACTACCACCACCCCAGCCATTACCACAACAACCACTACCACCACTCCTGCCATTACCACAACTACAACAACCAATACTACCACCACAAACTTCACCCCAACTATCCACTACCATAAACACAGCAACCATAACTACCACCAAAACTACCATCACTACAACTACCAGCACAGGTACCCCCCACAACAACTATTACCACCCAAACTACCACCACCTCGGCTATTCTCAACTTCTACCACAGCCATAACACAACTACGACCCATACAGCTGTCACTACCACAACTTCCACCACTACCACCACCCCAGTACAACCACAACCACTACCCCTCTTCATTACCACCACCATTTCCACCACCCTCTTGCACCAGTACCCCAGTAAAGTCAGAGATAATTTGCAACTTCCTGTGGCTACAACAATTGCGTGAAACACCTTCATAAGTTTGCAACAGCTTGTCTCTCACTTTAGAGACTGCAACTTGAATATTGCACGGGGGATCAAGCCTTCACTGCTTGTGTTGAACGAGTGGTGCAGGCTCGATTCTCTGTCTAGCAAGCACGAGGCAGACTGCCTGCCTGCAAAATTATAATCATAATATTTAAAGGGGTGGAGGGTTCAGCCAGCGGAAGGTTTCGGTCAAATGACCAAAAGCCTAAGCTGCGGGGCATCACATGATTTTAAACCCACTCCAGGAAACACTTGTCCTCTTTCCTGACACTCCTAACCTAACCTTACCTAGCTTTACATAACCTTACTTAGCCTTACCTAACCTAACCCTACCTTAACTAATATAACCTAACCTTACCTAACCTAACCTTACCTAACCTAAAGTTACCTAACCTAAAATCATCTAATCTAACCTTACCTAACCTAAAATTACCTAACCTAACCTAAACTAACCTTACCTGACCTTACCTGACCTTACCTGACCTTACCTAACCTTACCTAACCAAACCTAACCAAACCTAACCAAACCTAACCAAACCTAACCAAACCTAACCAAACCTAACCTAACCTTACCTAAGGTAACCTAACCTAATCTTACCTTAACTAACCTAACCTAAACCAACCCGGACTGAAGGAGCCAGTGGCGGCTTCTTTAGTCCCATGTAGGAGATATGTCTGTCGGTGTATGCAGAGCGTTCAATTTAATTCCTATTTAATAAGCTCAAGAATTCTTGTCTGGAGGTGAACAGGTGACGATCAACCTTAATGATCCCTTGAGTAATCAATAAGTTTTAAAACCCATTAACCAACCTTAATTTTTTTGTGTTAGGAGGAAAAATAATTCCCCAGCATCGATGTTAATTCTTATGACCGGTTAATTAGGAGTATCATGAAGAGCTCATTACAATATTGTTTGATTAGCTGCAATCTTGATATTGCAAGATTGCTCCACATTTATTATATTTAGTGGAGCCCTTAGCTCTACTTACTGCAATGAGTTATTACTTTAATCCTTAAAACTGGGATTAAAATCTCTGTGTATGTATGCCGAGAAATATACGCTTCTTTGTATATATATCCTGTGTGTGTGTGTGTGTGTGTGTGTGTGTGTGTGTGTGTGTGTGTGTGATAGAAATAGGTATACCAAGGTTATTCACCTCTAGGAATTCTAGACAGCTGACAGTTTTGACTGAATTCTGGTTAGATGGTTGCACCAGAAGACAGTTTATAGAAGACAGTGTCGCATGGCTGTCTATCTGCTCGTGTGACAGTGCTAATATATATATGTCGTGCCGAATAGGCAAAACTTGCAATTTTGGCTTAAATAGCAATGCTCTTCTTGCCGAATATGATTTACAGCATCTACATGAGCTATGGCACCATCAAGGATACACTACAGACATTGGCATTAGCAGTAAATCTTAAACAAGCCATCACAGGCGTAAGGCTGGACGACACACTGCCCTCCTTGCATTTTAACACAAGACCTACGTGCTAGCGAAGGGATCGTGATCCTTGGAATATGAGCAAGCCATTCATTCACGGGATCAAACTAGATTGCTTTAGAATAAAGCAGGAATTATACGGCCCCTACGGCTTTGGTACTTCCCAGCAAATATAATAATAATAATAATACTCTGGAAACTCCCAAGACCACACTCCAAACCAGACATGTTTACAAACAGTATTTTCAGAGGCTGTGACGTAAACCATGGTATTCTTACACGAGGGTCCTTATTACTACCATGATTTAGCGTACAGTAATCCCTCATTAATTTCCTTGATGATAACCAGCATGGAGTAGACGTTTAATTATACACGTGAGACAAGAGGGTGCAAGAAGGCAGATAATCAGCAGCTCCTTGTGTAGCCCAGCATCCCGATATTGATAAAAACGTGAAGCTGTGGACGTATCTAGCAGTGTAGAGGGAAAGCCACTTTGCGACTGATGAAAGCTAACCTGACCTCCCAACATCTGCGTTCTTACTTCTACTAGTGACCTACGTTTCACCTCCTGGCTCTATATAAGGCTCCATCCTGTCACTTCAACTCCATATTGTTTCAGACTATGGAACAAAGCTCTTCTCCAGACTGAGGGACTGACCACCTCAAAACTTTAAGGGTGATGGACTGATTACATCGTCATCAAGTCTCTTCTGCTTCTATCAACTTTTCTGTACTCGACTGAAGAAGCCTACTGTGTAGGCGAAACGTTTCGAAATAAAGATACCTAACTGTTGCATATGTGTCTTACCTAACAACCTGTCGGTATTTTATACCATTTTAATGTTCATGTTGATACTATTAAACCCATTCTCACGAGATGTGCTCACTATAACCATGCTTAAATGCTTATATATATATATATATATATATATATATATATATATATATATATATATATATATATATATATATATCAATAACTACACTGAGAATAGCCGAGGACTCGAACCTATGTCGTTTTGGCCCTCCTCATGGTGAGTGAAAATCTCACCACGCTCTAACCCACAGGACCACTCAGTCCTACAAGAATCAATATATATTCTGCTTGTGGAGGCTAGTGCACCAAACGGGGATTAGAATGAAATTAACTCAGAGGCACCCACACCACCGTATGTCCTCGGAACAAGGTAAACACCTAGCTCTGCTGGGTGCTTGATTATTGTAGGATTGAGTGGTCCTGTGGGTTAGAGCGTGGTGAGATTTTCACTCACCATTAGGAGGGCCAAAACGACATGGGTTCGAGTCCTCGGCTAGTTGCAGTGTTAATATATTTATATGTATATAATGTGCAGAACAAGCCACATGCGGATGGAAATCTTTAGTTTAAGATCTTTCGCACTCTGTGCGTCGTCAGGAGCTATGCAATATTGCAATGCCAGCAATAGATTGTAAGAGGAAAAATTCTTTCACTGAAGCAAGACAAAAGCGTGAAGCTTCGGATCATGTTCTGACACTCAGCCTCGAGTTGATCACATCGACTCCAGGCTAAGGGACTGATTACCTCAAACTCCTCCTGATCTTCATTCTTCTTTGTATAGGACTGATGAAGCCACTGCAGGGCGAAACGCTTACACTGTTATTGAACCACTTCTTGAATGCTGTTTTCAATATATACAAGCTAAATCGCGAGAAGAAAAAAATACGTTGCAGACGAACTTCACATCAGGACAACGTTTTGGCCACCGTGGAGCTTTATAAAATCTTCCTTACCTTGATTATTGTTATTACAGAGAGCGAAACGTTGTGTCAGTAAAAAATAAGATTTCACTATCAAACTGCAAGACCGGTGAAAGAGCAGTTAGTGGCAGTTGTAAACAGTCCTCAGTCCAGATTGTGGCTCTACTGGGACATTCTTATTGACGTTCCAACAACGAAGTCATTTCTTGAGCACATTTCGAGCCCCCACAATCCAAAAAAATAAAAAAAACATACCCATCAATTTTTCCATTCTCGCCTTTATTCGAATTAGTCTCTCTAGGTTGAACCCCTGATAACTGAACCAGTAATGAACCAGATAACAAAGCCTTTGTCGAACCCGCAAAGTAACGAAGCCAACGCCGATAAACGACCCAATTACCGGCCCCAGCGAACTGCAGTTGTTAAAGGAGTCACAAATATTTTTCGATAATCCACGAAAGCAAATTGGTAAACACCGATGCCCAAATAATCTCCGATGGATTATATTTCAAAGGAGCATTCATCAGTAATTTACCTCGGCCTAGTTCTATAATATTTCATGGTTTGATTATTATATCTCTTAAATTATCGAAGAGACGAGTATAATTAAATATGCTTGTAATTACTGTTGGAGAGCAATTAGGAGCGTGGGCCGCCTCGATAATGAGCTGTCATTAGTGATATCAAAACTATCTCTAAATTGCAACTATGCGCGGCTACCTTAATTATGTCCAGACACGCGCATCTAACCCTTCCCTCCTGGGGTGGTTTGTGTTTTGACTCACGCTGGTGGGGGTGGTTGCGGTGGGGTAGTGGTGGTGGTGGTGGTGGTAGTCGTAGTAGTTGTGGTGGTGGTGGTGGTAGTCGTAGTAGTTGTGGTGACGGGGCAGTGGTAGTAGTGCTTCGGGAGTAGTATGTGTGAGGTCTGATCAAATTAATAATAATAATAATAATCTTTATAACTACAAGTACAAGATACAACTTATAAAGACCATAGCTGACGTCAGTGACATACTATATAAAAAGATATTGGTTATGCAGAGCATTTCGAGCATAAAATTAGGCTTTTGTCCTCAGGATGCGACCCACACCAGTCTACTAACACCCAGGTACCTATTTGCTGCTAGGCGGACAGTGACAGCAGGAAAAACGTCCCAATGTTTCCACCCGTACTGAGATCGAACCGCGAACCTCAATGTGTGAGGTGAGTGCGCTACCAACATAGCCACAGTACACCTTAATTAGTTCACTTGTTATAAGGTACTTACAACAGAGCAAACATTTCTCATGACAACCTTTCGAGCACGGGTGAGCTTTTAACGTTTCGAACATAGGGAGCTTTTTTCCAAGTCATGAATAACCTTACCTGCGAGCGAAACGTTTACCTTCCAGATTTTATCCACTTGTTCATTCATACGCTGTTTCTTCTCACCTTGTTTAAAAAAAAAATAATAAATCTATACACAACCCGCAAATAGAACAAAAGCTTATGACGACGTTTCGGTCCGACTTGGACCATAGACTAGTATGTTATAGGTCAATGGTCCAAGTCGGACCGAAACGGTCCGCATTGTTTCAGTCACTGCACAAATCTACGTATTTATCTGTCATTCTATACACTCGTAAACATATATACAGAACTTATCCAGTTGTATGTTTACCAACATTCATTTTTTGTTCACTTGTGCACCTTTCTCCTGCTCGTTTCTTCATTATTCATTATTATTATTATTATTATTATTATTATTATTATTATTATTATTATTATTATTATTATTATTATTATCAAACAGGAAGCGCTAAATATTCAACAGCAATCTTCGCCACTTAATGGTACACTAGATTTTGCCACCGAAATGGCTAGTTTGTGTACCACATATAAATTCTATGGACGGTAGTGGCTAGTTTGTGTACCTTATATCCATCCTATGGACGGTAGTGGCTAGTTTGTGTACCTTATATCCATCCTATGGACGGTAGTGGCTAGTTTGTGTACCTCATCCATCAGATGGACGGTAGTGGCTAGTTTATTGTATACCTCATATCCATCCTATGGACGGTAGTGGCTAGTTTGTGTACCTCATATCCATCCTATGGACGGTAGTGGCTAGTTTGTGTGCCTCACAGCCATCCTATGGATGGTAGTGGCTAGTTTGTGTGCCTCACAGCCATCCTATGGATGGTAGTGGCTAGTTTGTGTGCCTCACATCCATCCTATGGATGGTAGTGGCTAGTTTGTGTGCCTCACATCCATCCTATGGACGGTAGTGGCTAGTTTGTGTGCCTCGCATCCATCCTATGGATGGTAGTGGCTAGTTTGTGTGCCTCACATCCATCCTATGGATGGTAGTGGCTAGTTTGTGTGCCTCACATCCATCCTATGGATAGTAGTGGCTAGTTTGTGTGCCTCACATCCATCCTATGGATAGTAGTGGCTAGTTTGTGTGCCTCACATCCATCCTATGGATGGTGTGGCTAGTTTGTGTGCCTCACATCCATCCTATGGATGGTAGTGGCTAGTTTGTGTGCCTCACATCCATCCTATGGATGGTAGTGGCTAGTTTGTGTGCCTCACATCCATCCTATGGATGGTAGTGGCTAGTTTGTGTGCCTCACATCCATCCTATGGATGGTAGTGGCTAGTTTGTGTGCCTCGCATCCATCCTATGGATGGTAGTGGCTAGTTTCACTCTGTGCAGGTTATTTGTGTATTGTTCCAGCCAAGGTATTCTAACTTTTGACTTTTTCTGATACAGGTATTTAGCACATGTACTGCCACACATAGATACATAGAGGAAGCTTTATATTTGCTGACGTTTCGCCCACAGGGGACATTGTCTAAAGCTCGAGTGTAGCTGAACGTCTTTGCTACACACTCGTAGCAAAGAAACGTTGGAGCAACGTTTCGCTCTGTGGAGAGCTTTATCAAGTCACACAAAGAGAAACATAACCCTTGTAGAACAAGCTTCTAAAGGGGCATCGTTTCACTCTATGAAGAGCTTTATTAAGTCACACAAAGCTCTACATAAAAGCTCATCTTTCTGCATGTATATTTTCTTCCCTACACATCAGAATAATCTACATCAGTCATGCCTAAAAATTATAGAAGCCACAGTAACACCGGGGAGACTAAGGAATCTCCACCGTTCGTGATAAATCATTCTTGTAACCGATCATTTGCCTATTATCCGGAATTAGCCAATGGATGTATATATATATTACCCTCTCAAAAATTTTAGCCATGACCTGCTCGGCCTGTCAAACTCTGACAGGCCACACTTTCAAAGTAATCATTCAACTCTGACGTATGGACAGAGGATGAGCATCTCTGCTTTGAAGAATAGACGGACCAACCACATTCTTATTTACCTTCCTCGCCAGCGGACATTATCATTATTATTATTATTACTACTACTACTACTATTACCACTACTACTATTACTACTACTATTATTACTACTACTATTACTACTACTATTACTATTACTACTAGTACTATTACTACTATTACTACTACTACTATTACTACTACTATTACTACTATTACTACTACTATTACTACTACTATTACTACTACTATTACTACTATTACTACTACTATTACTACTACTATTACTACTACTACTATAACTACTATTACTACTACTACTACTACTACTACTACTACTACCACTACTACTACGACCACTACAACTACTTCTACCACCACCACCACCACCACTACTACTACTACTACTGCTGCTGCTGCTATTATTATTATTGTTATTATATTTATGTAAATAAATATCCATATATACTCCTGTTAGCCTTTCTGGCGTCTGGCTCCTAGGCTCTTCCATATATTCTTGCACTACCATCCACAGGATGGATATGAGATGCACAATAAACTAGCCACTACCATCCACAGGATGGATATGAGGTACACAATAAACTAGCCACTACCATCCACAGGATGGATATGAGATGCACAATAAACTAGCCACTATCATCCACAGGATGGATATGAGATGCACAATAAACTAGCCACTATCATCCACAGGATGGATATGAGATGCATAAACTAGCCACTACCATCCACAGGATGGATATGAGATGCACAATAAACTAGCCACTACCATCCACAGGATGGATATGAGATGCACAATAAACTAGCCACTATCATCCACAGGATGGATATGAGATGCACAATAAACTAGCCACTACCATCCACAGAATGGATATGAGATGCACAGTAAACTAGCCACTACCATCCACAGGATGGATATGAGATGCACAATAAACTAGCCACTATCATCCACAGGATGGATGTGAGGTGCACAATAAACTAGCCAATACCATCCACAGGATGGATATGAGATGCATAAACTAGCCACTACCATCCACAGGATGGATATGAGATGCACAATAAACTAGCCACTACCATCCACAGGATGGATATGAGATGCACAATAAACTAGCCACTACCATCCACAGGATGGATATGAGATGCACAATAAACTAGCCACTATCATCCACATGATGGATATGAGATGCATAAACTAGCCACTACCATCCACAGGATGGATATGAGATGCACAATAAACTAGCCACTACCATCCACAGGATGGATATGAGATGCATAAACTAGCCACTACAATCCACAGGATGGATATGAGGTACATAAACTAGCCACTACCATCCACAGGATGGATATGAGGTGCACAATAAACTAGCCACTACCATCCACAGGATGGATATGAGGTGCACAAACTAGCCACTACCGTCCACAGGATGGATATGAGGTGCACAATAAACTAGCCACTACCATCCACAGGATGGATATGAGGTGCACAATAAACTAGCCACTACCGTCCACAGGATGGATATTAGGTACACAATAAACTAGCCACTACCATCCACAGGATGGATATTAGGTACACAATAAACTAGCCACTACCATCCACAGGATGGATATTAGGTACACAATAAACTAGCCACTACCATCCACAGGATGGATATTAGGTACACAATAAACTAGCCACTACCATCCACAGGATGGATATTAGGTACACAATAAACTAGCCACTACCGTCCACAGGATGGATATTAGGTACACAATAAACTAGCCACTACCATCCACAGGATGGATATTAGGTACACAATAAACTAGCCACTACCATCCACAGGATGGATATGAGGTACACAATAAACTAGCCACTACCATCCACAGGATGGATATGAGGTACACAATAAACTAGCCACTACCATCCACAGGATGGATATGAGGTACACAATAAACTAGCCACTACCATCCACAGGATGGATATGAGGTACACAATAAACTAGCCACTACCATCCACAGGATGGATATGAGGTACACAATAAACTAGCCACTACCATCCACAGGATGGATATTAGGTACACAATAAACTAGCCACTACCATCCACAGGATGGATATTAGGTACACAATAAACTAGCCACTTCGACGGTAAAATTTAATCTCCTCTTAATTTCACTTTGTTCTGTGTAGCCTTTTTATTTATCTTGTCCATTTCTTTGCTCTCACTCCAATAACCATTTTCTTACCTACTTTGTACACTCACATCCTCATTCTTTATCATTCATTCTTTTCTTTCCTAATTCCACCCCTGAAGGAGGGTGGGGTGAGAGCCTTCAGCTATATTCTTATCTCGGCTATCTTGACATACTTAGAAATTTTATATTAATGGCTTATAAAAACCAACAATTAGATGACTAAGACATGTGCAACATGTGGGTATGTCCATCAGGGAGACGTTTCGCCCACTTGTGGCTTTATCCCTCCAGTACACAGTATAATCAAAGACTTTTTCTGAACTGGATTAATAAGTGGCTAGTCTGTGTACCTCACATCCATCCTGTGGACGGTAGTGGCTAGTTTGTGTACCTCACATCCATCCTGTGGACGGTAGTGGCTAGTTTGTGTACCTCACATCCATCCTGTGGACGGTAGTGGCTAGTTTGTGTACCTCACATCCATCCTGTGGACGGTTGTGGCTAGTTTGTGTACCTCACATCCATCCTGTGGACTTTAGTGGCTAGTTTGTGTACCTCACATCCATCCTGTGGACGGTAGTGGCTAGTTTGTGTACCTCACATCCATCCTGTGGACTTTAGTGGCTAGTTTGTGTACCTCACATCCATCCTGTGGACGGTAGTGGCTAGTTTGTGTACCTCACATCCATCCTGTGGACGGTTGTGGCTAGTTTGTGTACCTCATAAATTTCTATGTACTCTCATGTATTCTTATGCATTCATATGTACTCCTATTATTCCTGTGTATTTCAATGCACTCCCATGTATTCCCGTGTTCTCCCATGTATTTCCATGCACTCCCATATATTTCTACGTACTTCCATGTATTCCTGTGTATTTCTAGGTACTCCCATATATTCCTACGTACTCCCATGTAGTTCCATGCACTCCCATATATTCCCATACCCTCCCATACACGCACCATCCTCCTATCAAACAACTCACCACCTTTCTCCTCTCAAGACCAAAAATTGACTGATAGACAAGACTGATGACCTCTGAGAAGTTACTAACCTCAAAGGGGCTGTGTTATTAATTGGAGCTCGTTGGGGAGAAAGGAAATATCGTGTGGAGTGAGGTAGTTGCGATCCAAACACCCTTATACCCAAGAGGACACAAGGGCCAATGTTACTCCTTCTGTGAGATGGTTGCTTGAGTCCCTTGAGCTAGTGGTTAGTGACAGATGACCTGTATTATCATCATTGTGATGGTTATCAGTCCCCTCATTACTGGCCTCATTAACATTGCCATTAAGTTCGTGGTCCCCCGGAAAGTGGAGGGGATACGAATGTGTGTTTACACAGTGCTTTTTATGTGCATTTAGACTCGAGACCCGTAAAGAAGTACGCTGATCGTGGGTTTAATTAAATTTTACTTCATGATAACGTTTTGTGGCCTAAACTAAGGGAATTCAAGTGAATTTTTGATCACACACACACGCACTTACATATACGCATACACACACGCATACACACACATACACATACAAAGGGATGTCAGATGAATCAAAGGGATGTTAGGAAGTATTTCTTCAGTCATAGAGTGGTCAGGCCATGGAATAGCCTAGAAAGTGACGTAGTGGAGGCGGGAACCATACATAGTTTTAAGGCGAGGTATGATAGAGCTCATGGGGCAGGGAGAGAGAGGACCTAGTAGCAATCAGCGAAGAGGCGGGGCCAGGAGCTGTGACTCGACCCCTGCAACCATAAATAGGTGAGTACATACACACGAAGGTTGAGGGAAATCGGACTGACGACATTGGAGGACAAGCGGGTCATGGGAAACATGATAACGACATACAAAATACTGCGTGGAGTAGATAAGGTAGACAGAGACAGGTTGTTCCAGAGATGGGACACTGAAACAAGAGGTCACAATTGGATGCTGAAGACTCAGACGAGTCATAGGGATATTAGGAAGTATTTCTTCAGTCATACTGTCGTCAGGAAGTAGAATAGCCTAACAAGTTATGTAGTAGAGGCAGGAACCATTCATGGCTTTAAGACGAGGTATGACAAAGCTCTGAAGGCAGAGAGAGGACCTAGTAGCGATCAGTGAAGGGACGGGGCCAGGAGCTGTCTCGACCCCTGCAACCACAATTAGGTGAGTACAATTAGGCGAGTACGTACATACACACGCACACACACACACACACACACACACACACACACACACACACACACACACACACACACACACACACACACACGCACACACACGAACCATACCACGGGCGGGGATAGAACTCGCGATCAGAGAGTCTCAAAACTCCAGACCGTCGCGTTAGCCACTGGACCAGCTAGCCACAATAAGATTCATCCAACTAGGTATATTTCTACACCATAGGAAGGTTAGCACAGGCACCTCTGTGACCACAAATGCAAGTTTTTACAGACGAATCTCCAGCTAGCGTGGCCGTGGTATGGTTTGTTTGCAATCGTGTCATTACGATTTCGTGAGACACACACGCACACACACACACACACACACACACACACACACACACACACACACACACACACACACACACACACACACACACACACACACACATACATACAATAGGAAGTATTTCTTCAGTCATAGAGTTGTCAGGAAGTGGACTAGCCTAGAAAGTGATGGGGTGGAGGCAGGAACCATACATAGCTTTAAGACGAGGTATGACAAAGCTCAGGAAGCAGAGAGAGAGAGAGAGAGAGAGAGAGAGAGAGAGAGAGAGAGGACCTAGTAGCGATCAGTGAAGAGACGGGACCAGGAACTGGGTCTCGACCCCTGCAACCACAATTAGGCGAGTACACACACACACACACACACACACACACACACACACACACACACTGCTGAGAAGGAAATAATAATAATAATAATAATAATAATAATAATACTATAACAATATAATCGCAGTATATAAGGGTTTACTCAACACAGGAAATTTTAAAACGTTTTAAAAAACCCAATTTTTTCGTTGTTTTTCGACATAAAAAGACTAACAATAATATTATTAATAAAATTTATAAATAACCCAGGAAACAAGAAAGAAAATTACTAACAATTGCCTGTTTTAAGAAGGAAAAATAATTGGAATATTAGTTCAAACTCGTTAGACTAATTGTGTATTAACCAGGTTATTAGCAAGTAGCTGACTTGTACCCTTGAGATTTATGATTATTATTATTATAATTATTATTATTATTATTATTATTATTATTATTTTAGTAGTAGTAGTGGTGGTATTCTCTCTCTCTCTCTCTCTCTCTCTCTCTCTCTCTCTCTCTCTCTCTCTCTCTCTCTCTCTCTCTCTCTCTTTCTTTCTTTCTTTCTTTCTTTCTTTCTTTCTTTCTTTCTTTCTTTCTCTCTCTCTCTCTCTCTCTCTCTCTCTCTCTCTCTCTCTCTCTCTCTCTCTCTCTCTCTCTCTCTCTCTCTCTCTCTCTTTCTCCCTCTTTCTCTCCCTCTTTCTCCCTCTCTCTCCCTCCTCTCTCTCCCTCCCATCTCTCCCTCCTCTCTCTCCCTCCCATCTCTCCCTCCTCTCTCTCCCTCCTCTCTCTCCCTCCTCTCTCTCCCTCCTCTCTCTCCCTCCTCTCTCTCCCTCCTCTCTCTCCCTCCTCTCTCTCCGTCTCCCTCTCTCTCCCCCTTTCTTTCCTTCTACCTTCTGGTTCCCTCATAACCTGGCTCACCCAAAGCTCCTCTCTCCCACACCTCCCAGGTTCCTCACCCCTACCTCCCTCTCTCCCATGCTACACACCTGGGGCTTTGCTGCCTCTTCTTCACCCCTGGCATTACCCTGTACCCCAGTGCTGGCTCCCCATGGGGTCGGGACGGGTAATAGAGTCGGGGAGGGTAGACAAAAGCGGCGAGGCAGGGGTGCTTGTCGTCTCCCCAGGGGAGCTGATGGGGAAGATAGTTCAGTGCCGCTCACTTACTCCCCTCCCTTACTCCCTCCATACGTCCATATCTCCCTCCCTCCCTTCCTCCCTCCCTTCTTATATCGATATCTCCCTCTCTTCGTCTCTTCCTCCTCCCATCTCTCTCCGTCTCCCTCATCTCCCTCCATACCTCACTTTTACTATCTCCCTTTCTGCCTCCCTTCTTTCCTACCCTCTCTTCATTTTCTTAGCTTAGTCTATTATCCTTCCTATCTACCTTTCTCTGCGTTATTCCATTATTCAGTACTTCCCTTTGAATATAACAACATTAATAAGCATAATAACTAAGATTAATAATAATAATACCGAGGTATTGTAGAGATGGAAATAGAAGCCTGTTAAACATTTTGCACTCTGACAGGATTATTGATCTTACGGTCTCATTAGCACGTAAGATGACAGGTAAATTTTGCACGTAAAGCATCCATTATAAACTGCATGCACGTCAGTGTAAATGTTCCTGTCGGTGTAAATACACGCATCAGTGCTGGCTTGTAAATTTCGTATGAATTCTTGTCTTTCGTAATGTTTTCTGCCAGTTTCGTGGGGAAGTGGGTTAGAGTCCTTCCTCCGTAAGCAGCGTGGGTCGTGGGTGAGACTAAAAGGCCATAAGGGAATAGCAGCCCCATCTTCTGTATTAATTACTAACGATACAAAGACTTTGTAAATGGTCCAAGTCGGACCGAAACGTGGTCGTATGTTTCTCTCTCCCATGTGCGGGTTATTTGTGTATTGTTCCAGTCATGGTATTGTGCCTTTTTTGTTCTTGTTAACTAAAAGGACACATGTACAACTAATGTGACCTTTTCTGTGTCCTTTTACCTATTATGTCGTTAATTCTACCTTATTGCTGAAGAACAAATTGCTGCACTTAGTGTGAATACACATGGATGAGGTACATATAGGAAAGAGTTGATTTAATTAATACTGATATAAAACAAGAGGATTTGAAGCTAGGTTTCATAGCACTAAGAAAAACAAGGTTACGCAGAGTGGTAGAAAACGGAAAGGTTAAGTGGGTTATCACGTGATCAGCCGTTGATAGGAAGGAGAGTATAAGTGTTGATATTCAAGAATTATGTGGGTTAGAATAAAAGTGATATGTGGAATGGCATTTGTTGTGTCAGGAAATTCCAGTACCTGCTGGAATGACATTTGCTGTGTCAGTAAACTCCAGTGCCTGCTGGAATGACATTTGCTGTGTCAGGAAATTCCAGTACCTGCTGGAATGACATCTGCTGTGTCAGGAAATTCCAGTACCTGCTGGAATGACATTTGCTGTGTCAAGAAACTCCAGCACCTGCTGGAATGGCATTTTCTGTGTCAGGAAACTCCAGTACCTGCTGGAATGGCATTTTCTGTGTCAGTAAACTCCAGTACCTGCTGGAATGACATTTGCTGTGTCAATACGCTTCCAGTAATTGCTGGAATGACATTTACTGTGTCAAACTCCAGTACCTGCTGGAATATCATTTTCTGCGTAAGAAAACTTCCAGTACCTGCTGCAATGATATATCTATGGCAAGAAACAACTCTACCCCTTGTAAGTAAACTTTAGTACCAGCTGTAAGTTTTCCAGAGCTGGATAAGAGGATTTTTATACATAATGAAGTTAATTAGAAAGAATAAAGAAACAGAATGGAATAAAAACCATGACAGTGGATAACCAGAGATACATTACAGGTTTGAGACCCACCAGTCTACCGGAACCCAGGGCTCTACCAGTCTACTGGGGCTCCGAAGAGCTTGTTATAGGGGCCCCCGCTGGCCTGAAGACAAGTTTAATATACTGCCTTGGTCACTTGTAACTGCACCTGCGTCACCACAGGTGGTGGTGGTGGTGGTGGTGGTGGTGGTGGTGGTGGTGGTGGTGGTGGTGGCGGCGGTAGTGGTGGCGGTGGTGGCGGCGGCGGTAATGGTGGTGGCGGCGGCGGTAGTGGTGGTGGCGGCGGCGGTAGTGGTGGTGGCGGCGGCGGTAGTGGTGGTGGTGGCGACGGTAGTGGTGGTGGTGGCGGCGGTAGTGGTGGTGGTGGCGACGGTAGTGGTGGTGGTGGCGGCGGTAGCGGTGGTGGTGGCGGTAGTGGTGGTGGTGGTGGTAGTGGTAGAGGTAGTATTGCTACTAATTTCAATATATATATATATATATATATATATATATATATATATATATATATATATATATATATATATATATATATATATATATATATATAGGGAAGTGGAACAGAATTCTTCCTCCGTAAGCCATGCGTGTTGTAAGAGGCGACTAAAATGCCGGGAGCAAGGGGCTAGTAACCCCTTCTCCCGTATAAATTACTAAATTTAAAAGAGAAACTTTCGTTTTTCTTTTTGGGCCACCCTGCCTCGGTGGGATACGGCCGGTGTGTTGAAAGAAAGAAAAATATATGTGTACACATATATATATATATATATATATATATATATATATATATATATATATATATATATATATATATATATATATATATATATATATATATATATGTATGTCGTGCCGAATAGGCAGAACTTGCGATCTTGGCTTAAATAGCAACGCTCATCTTGCCATATAGGACAAGTGAAAATTTGCGTATGCAATAATTTCGCCAAAATCATTCTGAACCTAACGAAAAAAATATATTTCACTGTGTTTGTTTAGTATTAAATTATTGTAAACAAATCTAAAATATATTTGGTTGGGTTAGGCTAAAATAAATTGCGCTTGTTATAATAAGGTTAGGTAAGTTTTCTAAGTTCCTTTTGGTGCAAAATTATAAATTTTTACATCAACATTAATGAAAAATATATCTTTAAACGTATAAGAGAAAATTTTAGAAAGGACTTAATTTTAAATGAGTTCTTGCTAAATGACCAGTTTTACATATTCGGCACGACATATATATATATATATATATATATATATATATATATATATATATATATATATATATATATATATATATATATATATATATATAATTTTTAATAATTCGTTCGTGTAATCGGAGAATGAGAGAGAGAGAGAGAGAGAGAGAGATCCAATTGGAAATATGTAGCCTGTTGGATGGGGAGATGGTGGGGGCCGGATGCATCAGTGGATAGGTGGAACGAGCGATGGGGCGGGTCCTAGTTTCGATGGGCGGGTGAGAGGGGCGGTGGGTGGGTGGAAGGGGCGGTAGGCGGGTGGGAGTGGCGGTGGGCGGCATCATTTATATGCAAGAGAGGCATGTTAATGGGTTACGAGAGGAGTGTTTCATTTGGCCGAAACCCGGCTTCATTATGGACCAACTGATTCATTATTCATAGCCCGGGTATCAACACACCATACCACTTTATCTTATAATTGACCCTCCAGATAGAGCTGTATGACCGGCCAGGAGCTGAGACTCGACCCCCCGCAAGGAGAAACCGGGAAGTACACACACATACACACACACATACACACACACACACACACACACACACACACACACACACACACACACACACACACACACACACACACACACACACATGAATAATTTCCAGACATACTGATAATGTTTAAAGTCGACTGTTTATCTCGTTTTCACTCAATAATTATAGTGCAAGAAACACAGAGAGCTTCCTTTCTACCTCATTTAACACTGCTGTGTTACATAAGCAGGCAAAACAATCCTTTATCTGGGCAATGTTTCGCTCTACACAGAGCGAAACATCGCTCCGCTTGTCCTCCTAGCTATCAACATCCATACAAAGAGCAGAACTGATGTTATATTGTTGACAAAAGACAAAATTCCTAATGAATGTTTATCAGGTTTGTTTTCTAAGTTCCATCTTAAGTTTCTCGTTATTTTCTCGCTAGATTCTAGCTAGGTTCGTGCTAGTTTCTAGTTAGCTAGCTAGAATCTGGAGAGGGTTTCGGGGGTCAACGCCCCTGCGGCTCGGCCTGGTCTCAGACCGAGCCGCGGGGGCGTTGACCCCCGAAACCCTCTCCTAGTTTCTAGTTAGTTCCAACTAGAAACTAGCACGAACCTAGCTAGAGCCTAGTTTCTAGTTAGTTCCTAACTAGGAACTAGCACGAACCTAGCTAGAACCTAGTTTCTAGTTCCTAACTAGGAACTAGCACGAACCTAGCTAGAACCTAGTTTCTAGTTCCTAACTAGAAGCTAGCACGAACCTAGCTAGAACCTAGTTTCTATTTAGTTCCCAACTAGAAACTAGCACGCTTCTCATTACCACTAAATTTCTATTAGATTTCTCTCCTTCAGGCAAGTTCCTTGATGCTGGTGAATGGATTTAGAACTTAGAAGTTAGAGCTCTACTGCCTATCTTTGAATGAAACGTAATTACCTACCAATCTCTAAAAACTGTGTGACCCATACAGGTTTAGCGCTTCCCCATGAATATATTAGGGATTTGAGGGGGGAACCCAGTTAGCCGGACACGAGTCCTGGAAGTGGGAGGTACAGTGCCTGCACTCTGAAGGATGAGTGAGGATGTTCGTCCTGGAGGTGGGAAGTACAGTGCCTGTACTCTGAAGGATGGGTGAGGATGTTTTAGTGCTGGAGGTGGGAAGTACAGTGCCTGTACTCTGAAGGATGGGTGAGGATGTTAGTCCTGGAGGAGGGAAGTACAGTGCCTGCACTCTGAAGGATGGGTGAGGATGTTAGTCCTGGAGGTGGGAAGTACAGTGCCTGTACTCTGAAGGATGGGTGAGGATGTTAGTCCTGGAGGTGGGAAGTACAGTGCCTGTACTCTGAAGGATGGGTGAGGATGTTTTAGTGCTGGGGGTGGGAAGTACAGTGCCTGTACTCTGAAGGATGGGTGAGGATGTTAGTCCTGGAGGTGAGGAGTACAGTGCCTGCACTCTGAAGGATGGGTGAGGATGTTTCAGTGCTGGAGGTGGGAAGTACAGTGCCTGTACTCTGTAGGATGGGTGAGGATGTTAGTCCTGGAGGTAGGAAGTACAGTGCCTGCACTCTGAAGGATGGGTGAGGATGTTTCAGTGCTGGAGGTGGGAAGTACAGTGCCTGTACTCTGTAGGATGGGTGAGGATGTTAGTCCTGGAGGTAGGAAGTACAGTGCCTGCACTCTGAAGGATGGGTGAGGATGTTTCAGTGCTGGGGGTGGGAAGTACAGTGCCTGTACAGTGTACACTGAAGGATGGGTGAGGATGTTACAGTTCTGGCAAGACAGTGATTGAACGAATAACGGTGAAAGAGTTTTTTTCTCTTTTCGGGTCACTCGTACCTCAGTGAGAGATAACTCCCTCACTCCTCTCGTCTCAAAAGTTTCTTAATAACCCCTGTAAACTGTAATCCAAAGAGAAGCTGAAGGTTCTCACCCCACCCTTCCCCTCCCCTTCCCCATTACCTAGCAATTATGTTAATGCCTATATAATGACCGATGAAAGGTGGTCATTAGAGCGTCTCTTATTTACCCTCAAGGGTCATTTTCTCCCTTAATGGAGGCCTTTAAATGCCCTCTTTTCAATTGTTTACATGTTTATGATGTGTTTTTAACTTAAATGAGGAGGGGGTGCGATGTTTTTGTGATAAATCTGTGGTGATGTGTATGATAGATGGAGTGTTGATGTGTATGATAGATGGAGTGTTGATGTATATGATAGATAGGGGAGTGATGCATATGATAGATGAGGTGTTGATGTGTATGATAGATGGGGTGTTGATGTGTATGATAGATGGGGTGTTGATGTGTATGATAGATGGAGTGTTGATGTGTATGATAGATGGGGGTGGTACCTCCCACTACCAGGTGCCTCCAACTACCAGGTGCCTCCAACTACCAGGTGCCTCCAACTACCAGGTGCCTCCAACTACTAGGTGCCTCCAACTATCAGGTGCCTCCAACTACCAGGTGCCTCCAACTACCAGGTGCCTCCAACTACCAGGTGCCTCCCACTACCAGGTGCCTCCAACTACCAGGTACCTCCCACTACCTGGTGCCTCCCACTACCAGGTGCCTCCCACTACCTGGTGCCTCCCACTACCAGGTGCCTCCCACTACCAGGTGCCTCCCACTGCCAGGTACCTCCCACTGCCCGGTACCTTCCACTGCCCGGTACCTTCCACTGCCAGGTACCTCACACTGCCCGGTACCTCCCACTGCCCGGTACCTTCCACTGCCAGGTACCTTCCACTGCCAGGTACCTTCCACTGCCAGGTACCTCCCACTGCCAGGTACCTCCCACTGCCAGGTACCTCCTACTGCCAGGTACCTCCCACTGCCAGGTACCTCCCACTGCCAGGTACCTCCCACTTCCAGGTACCTCCCACTGCCAGGTACCTCCCACTGCCAGGTACCTCCCACTGCCAGGTACCTCCCACTGCCAGGTACCTCCCACTGCCCGGTACCTTCCACTGCCAGGTACCTCCCACTGCCAGGTACCTCCCACTGCCCGGTACCTTCCACTGCCAGGTACCTCCCACTGCCAGGTACCTCCCACTGCCCGGTACCTTCCACTGCCCGGTACCTTCCACTGCCAGGTACCTTCCACTGCCCGGTACCTCCCACTGCCAGGTACCTCCCACTGCCCGGTACCTTCCACTGCCAGGTACCTCCCACTGCCAGGTACCTCCCACTGCCCGGTACCTTCCACTGGCCGGTACCTTCCACTGCCAGGTACCTCCCACTGTCAGGTACCTCCCACTGCCAGGTACCTCCCACTGCCAGGTACCTCCCACTGCCAGGTACCTCCCACTGCCAGGTACCTCCCACTGCCAGGTACCTCCCACTGCCAGGTACCTCCCACTGCCAGGCACCTCCCACTGCCAGGTACCTCCCACTGCCAGGTACCTCCCACTGCCAGGTACCTCCCACTGCCAGGTACCTCCCACTGCCAGGTACCTCCCACTGCCAGGTACCTCCCACTGCCAGGTACCTCCCACTGCCAAGTACCTTCCACTGCCAGGTACCTCCCACTGCCAGGTACCTCCCACTGCCAGGTACCTCCCACTGCCAGGTACCTCCCACTGCCAGGTACCTTCCACTGCCAGGTACCTCCCACTGCCAGGCACCTCCCACTGCCAGGTACCTCCCACTGCCAGGTACCTCCCACTGCCAGGTACCTCCCACTGCCAGGTACCTTCCACTGCCCGGTACCTTCCACTGCCAGGTACCTCCCACTGCCCGGTACCTTCCACTGCCAGGTACCTCCCACTGCCCGGTACCTTCCACTGCCCGGTACCTTCCACTGCCAGGTACCTCCCACTGCCAGGTACCTCCCACTGCCAGGTACCTCCCACAGCCAGGTACCTCCCACTGCCAGGTACCTCTCACTGCCAGGTACCTCCCACTGCCAGGTACCTTCCACTGCCAGGTACCTCCCACTGCCAGGTACCTCCCACTGCCAGGTACCTCCCACTGCCAGGTACCTCCCACTGCCAGGTACCTTCCACTGCCAGGTACCTCCCACTGCCAGGTACCTCCCACTGCCAGGTACCTTCCACTGCCCGGTACCGTCCACTGCCAGGTACCTCCCACTGCCCGGTACCTTCCACTGCCAGGTACCTCCCACTGCCCGGTACCTTCCACTGCCAGGTACCTTCCACTGCCAGGTACCTCCCACTGCCAGGTACCTCCCACTGCCAGGTATCTCCCACTGCCCGGTACCTTCCACTGCCAGGTACCTCCTACTGCCAGGTACCTCCCACTGCCAGGTACCTTCCACTGCCAGGTACCTCCCACTGCCAGGTACCTCCCACTGCCAGGTACCTCCCACTGCCCGGTACCTTCCACTGCCAGGTACCTCCCACTGCCCGGTACCTTCCACTGCCAGGTACCTCCCACTGCCCGGTACCTTCCACTGCCAGGTACCTCCCACTGCCAGGTACCTCCCACTGCCAGGTACCTCCCACTGCCAGGTACCTTCCACTGCCAGGTACCTCCCACTGCCAGGTACCTCCCACTGCCAGGTACCTTCCACTGCCCGGTACCTTCCACTGCCAGGTACCTCCCACTGCCCGGTACCTTCCACTGCCAGGTACCTCCCACTGCCAGGTACCTTCCACTGCCAGGTACCTCCCACTGCCCGGTACCTTCCACTGCCAGGTACCTCCCACTGCCAGGTACCTCCCACTGCCAGGTACCTCCCACTGCCCGGTACCTTCCACTGCCAGGTACCTCCCACTGCCAGGTACCTCCCACTGCCAGGTACCTTCCACTGCCAGGTACCTCCCACTGCCAGGTACCTCCCACTGCCAGGTACCTCCCACTGCCCGGTACCTTCCACTGCCAGGTACCTCCCACTGCCCGGTACTTTCCACTGCCAGATACCTCCCACTGCCCGGTACCTTCCACTGCCAGGTACCTCCCACTGCCAGGTACCTCCCACTGCCAGGTACCTCCCACTGCCAGGTACCTTCCACTGCCCGGTACCTCCCACTGCCAGGTACCTCCCACTGCCAGGTACCTCCCACTGCCCGGTACCTTCCACTGCCAGGTACCTCCCACTGCCCGGTACCTTCCACTGCCAGGTACCTCCCACTGCCCGGTACCTTCCACTGCCAGGTACCTCCCACTGCCAGGTACCTCCCACTGCCAGGTACCTTCCACTGCCAGGTACCTTCCACTGCCAGGTACCTCCCACTGCCAGGTACCTTCCACTGCCAGGTACCTTCCACTGCCAGGTACCTTCCACTGCCAGGTACCTCCCACTGCCAGGTACCTCCCACGAAACATAACTAATCTTAGTTTTAAATTGAAATGAATAATATGTTACCTCTCTCTCTCTCTCTCTCTCTCTCTCTCTCTCTCTCTCTCTCTCTCTCTCTCTCTCTCTCTCTCTCTCTCTCTCTCTCTCTCTCTCTCTCTCGTTCCTTATTTTGAGTTCATTGATATCGCTTTGTTTATTAAAGGCAATTAAATACCATTGACCAAGGTGACATGAGGTGGAGCATAACACTCCGTCTTCGTTTCAGGGCACAGCATCCACGGGCATGAAGATGCCCTTTTTACTGGGCACGGGATCCCCAGAAATGAGCTTTTGGGTATTTTGGTCCGTGCCCAACCCTATAATTTCCGTACCCACCTCCCGCCGAGTCCTTTTAGGGTAAAAAATGTGAAATGTGATGAGTCTGGGAAATAAAAACAATGAAGGCAATGAGATAATGGTCAGAAGAGGCAGTGGGTGGAAGATATATACGTGTCAATGGGAAGGGAAAATACAAAGGTCTGCCTGATTTGTGGGGAGGTGCTTTCCATTTCTGGCTTCCAGTGATTGATGGCAGCTCTGGAAGGAGTTCCAATTCTCTTGTTCTTGTTCTACCTTGGCTAAAACTCATTTTCTCTATCCTGGTCCTTTGTCACATAACTTATGGAAAACAGAAACGTTGATTCATGGCGAAGGGACATTTACATCATGAGCCAAAACGTAGGGTTGAAGAGTAACATTGGTTTGTTGTGGTTGGAAGACAAATGACTGCCGAAAACGCGAAGTGGATTTGAATGTATTCGCTTATTGACAGAGTTTCGGTTCTTGCATCTTGATCACTTCTAAGATTCAAGTGATCAAGACGCAATGTCATAAACGTTTTCAGTGACGATGTCGTTAAGGAATGAATTAGTGTCCTGGTCTATCAGTTTGTATGTTGCTGTCTTCACTGGATGAGTTTCTGAGCAACTGATGTACGGGAATTGATCTGCGTGGAGAAAAAAGACACAGAGGGGAGAATAAGCTTTTAAAGAGACAACGTTTCGCTCTGTAGAGAGCGGCTTGATCAAACTTAGTAAACCTCTACACAGAGAGAAACGTTGTTCAAAAGAAATCTTGCTGTGCAGTCTGTGGTTTTGACGTTAACATTATCAGCAAAATTTTCACCCAAGTGGATCCTTTTACCCAGCTGATTATCCAGCTGATCTTTCATCCAGCTGGTCTCCTTCATCCAACTGGTCTCTTTCATCCAGCTGGTCTCCGTGGGTCTCGAGGAACCCTAGCCACATCACTCTTGTCCCTCTCCCGTGGCCCCTCAAAGAAAGCTAGCCACACCGTTCTTTACCCTCAGCCGAGACTACCTTCGCTGGTAGTCGATCACCGCTGACCACGCCGCCCAGCCCAGGTATATAATATTTATTACCCCACCTCTTATGAGCCGGGTATTTCCTGAAGCCGGAACGGAAGAACGAGATACGGAGGTAGAGCTAGGCCGGCCTCACACGTCGGTTTGAGAAGCCTGCCAGATGGCCACGACCTGGCCTCAACCTGGCCTCAACCTGGCCTCACCTGAGACTAAATTGGGTAAAAAAAATGACGAGTTATGTAGTAAAAACGCTGGAATTTTTTCGAAGCAGTAATGACTTTGGTGTTTGTGGACTTCTGGGAATTTATTTCGAGAGAAAATATGGAAATATGAAGGATTTTTTTTAATTAGTAGTATTACATACATGAGGGAGCGCTAAATACGTAGGGGTCATACTGCGCCTGGAAGAATGGAAGGTAATTAGGTTAATCCAGCAAATATTTAGACCTAAGAACACTCCAGACAGACAGACACACACACACACACACACACACACACACACACACACACACACACACACACACACAATAGCTACAAACAGGTAATCATAAATAAGAAATTATATATATGAGAAATTATACGTTGATATAATCCCAAACAAAGAAACACAAACAGTCACAAGTGGATAATCACTCACGTGTAACACAAAACTAATTATACAATATACAACGTGGTCGATGTGCTGCTACAACAACAACTACTGTTACTACTACTACTACAATAACTACTACTACTACTATTACTACTACTGTTACTACTACTATTACTACTATTACTATTACTACTACTATTACTACTACTATTACTACTACTACTATTACTATTACTACTACTACTATTACTACTACTACTATTACTACTACTACTATTACTACTACTATTACTACTATTACTACTACTATTACTACTATTACTACTACTATTACTATTACTACTACTATTACTATTACTACTACTATTACTACTACTACTATTACTACTACTATTACTACTACTATTACTACTACTACTATTACTACTACTATAACTACTACTACTACTACTACTACTACTACTACTACTACTACTACTACTACTACTACTACTACTGTTAATACTATTACTACTATTACCATTACTTCTACTATTACCACTACTTACTACTACAATACTAACGACATCTACTATTACTGCTACTACTGCTATTACTATTACCACTAATACTACGGTTACTACTACTACTACTATTACCACCACCACTACTACTACTACAAATTAGATAGAAGCAAAAATGAACAACCTACGGTCAAAGAAACAGTACAGGAAAACAAAACTAGATTTAGATTTTAGATTTTGTTGCCTAAACATAAGTCTGGAATATCAGGCAGGTGTGTGCGTGTAGACTTGTAGAAATGATGCAGGTGTGTGGGTGTAGACGTGTAGAAATTAGCAGGTGTGTGCGTGTAGACTTGTAGAAATGATGCAGGTGTGTGGGTGTATACGTGTAGAAATGAAGCAGGTGTGTGCGTGTAGACTTGTAGAAATGATGCAGGTGTGTGAGTGTAGACGTGTAGAAATTAGCAGGTGTGTGAGTGTAGACGTCTAGAAATGAAGCAGGTGTGTGGGTGTACACGTGTGGAAATGAAGCAGGTGTGTGGGTGTAGACGTGTAGAAATTAGCAGGTGTGTGAGTGTAGACGTGTAGAAATTAGCAGGTGTGTGAGTGTAGACGTCTAGAAATGAAGCAGGTGTGTGTGGGTGTACACGTGTGGAAATGAAGCAGGTGTGTGTGGGTGTATACGTGTGGAAATAAAGCAGGTGTGTGTGGGTGTACACGTGTGGAAATAAAGCAGGTGTGTGTGGGTATAGACGTGTAGAAATGAAGCAGGTGTGTGTGGGTGTATACGTGTGGAAATAAAGCAGGTGTGTGTGGGTGTATACGTGTGGAAATAAAGCAGGTGTGTGTGGGTGTACACGTGTGGAAATAAAGCAGGTGTGTGTGGGTGTACACGTGTGGAAATAAAGCAGGTGTGTGTGGGTGTATACGTGTGGAAATAAAGCAGGTGTGTGTGGGTGTATACGTGTGGAAATAAAGCAGGTGTGTGTGGGTGTACACGTGTGGAAATAAAGCAGGTGTGTGTGGGTGTATACGTGTGGAAATAAAGCAGGTGTGTGTGGGTGTACACGTGTGGAAATAAAGCAGGTGTGTGTGGGTGTACACGTGTGGAAATAAAGCAGGTGTGTGTGGGTGTATACGTGTGGAAATAAAGCAGGTGTGTGTGGGTGTATACGTGTGGAAATAAAGCAGGTGTGTGTGGGTGTACACGTGTGGAAATAAAGCAGGTGTGTGTGGGTGTATACGTGTGGAAATAAAGCAGGTGTGTGTGGGTGTATACGTGTGGAAATAAAGCAGGTGTGTGTGGGTGTATACGTGTGGAAATAAAGCAGGTGTGTGTGGGTGTATACGTGTGGAAATAAAGCAGGTGTGTGTGGGTGTATACGTGTGGAAATAAAGCAGGTGTTTGTGGGTGTACACGTGTGGAAATGAAGCAGGTGTGTGTGGGTGTACACGTGTGGAAATGAAGCAGGTGTGTGTGGGTGTACACGTGTGGAAATAAAGCAGGTGTGTGTGGGTGTACACGTGTGGAAATGAAGCAGGTGTGTGTGGGTGTACACGTGTGGAAATGAAGCAGGTGTGTGTGGGTTTACACGTGTGGAAATAAAGCAGGTGTGTGTGGGTGTATACGTGTGGAAATAAAGCAGGTGTGTGTGGGTGTATACGTGTGGAAATAAAGCAGGTGTGTGTGGGTGTATACGTGTGGAAATAAAGCAGGTGTGTGTGGGTGTACACGTGTGGAAATAAAGCAGGTGTGTGTGGGTGTATACGTGTGGAAATAAAGCAGGTGTGTGTGGGTGTACACGTGTGGAAATGAAGCAGGTGTGTGTGGGTGTACACGTGTGGAAATGAAGCAGGTGTGTGTGGGTGTACACGTGTGGAAATAAATCAGGTGTGTGTGGGTGTATACGTGTGGAAATAAAGCAGGTGTGTGTGGGTGTACACGTGTGGAAATGAAGCAGGTGTGTGTGGGTGTACACGTGTGGAAATAAAGCAGGTGTGTGTGGGTGTAGACGTGTGGAAATAAAGCAGGTGTGTGTGGGTGTACACGTGTGGAAATAAAGCAGGTGTGTGTGGGTGTAGACGTGTGGAAATAAAGCAGGTGTGTGTGGGTGTACACGTGTGGAAATGAAGCAGGTGTGTGAAGCGTGAATGTGGTTTTGTTGGTGTATGTGTGTGTAGAGTACAATTCAAGTGTGTGTGTGTGTGTGTGTGTGTGTGTGTGTGTGTGTGTGTGTGTGTGTGTGTGTGTTAGTTACCTTTTGGTCCTAGGCACATGTCGATTAGACACTAGGCCTGTTGTATGTGCATGCATGTGTGTGTGTGTGTGTGTGTGTGTGTGTGTGTGTGTGTGTGTGTGTGTGTGTGTGTGTGTGTGTGTGTGTTTGTGTGTGTGTGTGTGTGTTACTAGTACCATGACTATTCCTTTATTAGGTTGTTATACATATACAATATCAGTAATTCATCACGCCAGTAAGAGAACGTGATTAATTCATTTAATATACATTTTTCTCCACTGAGAAGGAAGGCTCAATACTTCTTCAAAAAGCTTTATGCTATAAAGCCTTATCAAAATGATACCGTAAAGCCATTTAAGGTAAAGCAACATCTTGAAAAGATTCGCTTAAGAATACCTCAAAGGAATCGTTTATAACGACCTTTTCGCTTCAGCTTGAATAATTCACAAGTCACACTAACACACGAAGTGACTTGTAAATAGCCGAAGACGGACCGATACGCCTTCAAGAGCTTCTCTCTCCTGTGTGCGTATTATTTGCGTATTGTTCCACTCGTGGTATTGTGCCTTTTTGTGCTCGGAAATCTAGTGTTTGAAGAGACAAGAGGCTGGATGGCAGGGTGTTGAAGGCAGCGTAGGAGGCCCGGGATGCTGGGACGGCTGTCAGGAGATAAGATCAGTTAGCCTCGCCGCCGCCACACCAACCATCCGCTAATTGTCGCTGACATAATGTCTCGTAATTAGTTTTATCGGAGGAATCTGTCGACGATAACGCCCACGGTTTGTCTTTTAAGCGCGTTTGGCTGTGGCGACCCAGCTGTGACGACCCAGCTGTGACGACCCAGCTGTGACGACCCAGCTGTGACGACCCAGCTGTGACGACCCAGCTGTGACGACCCAGCTGTGACGACCCAGCCGTGACGACCCAGCTGCGACGACCTGTCTGTAAGGTTAAGGTTCTCATGGTTTAAGTGTCCAGTATTTTGTCCCATGATAGTGAGACGTTGAGTTACTAACCATACCACGGACGGGAATGGAACTCGCGGTTCAAATCTCGCTAATGTGTCGGTCTGGAGTTTTACGACTCACTTGCCGCGAGTTCAATCCCCACCAGTGCCGTGCTTTGTTTGCACTTAGGTATCTTTACTGCCGAAACGCGAATTTTTTCCACCAACTTGAGGGTTTTGTTTGCCCTCGCAATACGATACCCGAGTACCTTGTTTACTGTAGGTAAACAGATCAGTAGGTCTCCTGCAGTGCTCCCCATTTTTATGTTCTTATGTACATGAAAAAGGTTGTGTGGATTTTATCAGTGAGGATGTATCTTTCAGGACCTGTATGTGAGGGACCCTCTGTGAGACCCTTTCTGTGAGGACTTCCCTGTCAGAAGCTCGATTGCTAGTACACTCGGCTCACACACTGCCTAGCATGGGCCAGTTGGACCTGCCTAGCATGGGCCAGTTGGACCTGCCTAGCATGGGCCAGTTGGACCTGCCTAGCATGGGCCAGTTGGACCTGCCTAGCATGGGCCAGTTGGACCTGCCTAGCATGGGCCAGTTGGACCTGCCTAGCATGGGCCAGTTGGACCTGCCTAGCATGGGCCAGTTGGACCTGCCTAGCATGGGCCAGTTGGACCTGCCTAGCATGGGCCAGTCGGACCTGCCTAACATTGGCCAGTTGAACCTTGGTGATGATTGTGGTAGTGGTGGTGGATGGTGATGGTTGGGGTATGATGGTGGTAGTTGGGATGTGATGGTGACATTTGGTGATGATTGTGGTAGTGGTGGTGGTTGGGGTATGATGGTGGTAGTTGGGATGTGATGGTGACACCAGGTGATGATTGTGGTAGTTGTGGTGGTTGGGGTATGATGGTGGTAGTTGGGATGTGATGGTGACACTTGATTGTGGAAGTGGTGGTGAATGGTGGTAGTTGACCTTGATTATGATAGTGGTGGTGAATGGTGGTAGCTGGAATGATTGGAAGCTAATGAATCAGACTCGGGTGCAACACCTGGGTATCTTTACTGAGAGAGCGTTTCGCCCACCAGGGACTTTTATCACACATACTTCCTCTAGTGGGCCCCGCCCACTTGTGAGCATGTCTACCACTGCTGCATCGTCTCACTTCTTCCACTACCACCACCATGATGACACCCCAATGGGCGAAACGTTTCTCAATAAAGATAACCAGGTGTTGTACTTGTATCTTTTTCACCAATAATGATAAGCCAAGTACACCTTTGAAGCTACCGTGTAAATAATAATAATAATAATAATAATAATAATAATAATAATAATAATTAATAATAATTTTGTACATTGCCTCACTAAAATTGTGAATTATTAGCTAGTTAAGAGGAGTTCTCGTAAGCTTAAATATCCTAAGCTTATTTCATATAGGAATGAAAGCTTAAGCTGAAAGTTTACATCGGAAAGCATGCTTAAGCTCTCCAGGATCAAAAGTATTTCTGCTGTTAGTAATGATTCAGTAAAGTGAGACAACGTTTCGCTCTTCGTTGAGCTTCATCAGGTCATGTTTCGCTCTGTGTAGAGCTTTATCATGTTTCTCTCATCCCAAAGCACTGTCTAATAATGACTTGATAAAGCTCTGCACAGTGAAACATGACATTATAAAGCTCTATTCTGGGCGAAACGTCGTCTTCACATTCAGCAAGCATCGTCAAATTTCTTTCAAAATAAAAGCACATGAAACTATTAATAATTTTAGCTAATTAATTTTTGTAAATTTTAAGGAAGATAAATTATTATAGTGGTCGATTAATCAAATAAAAATAAAGAGAGGATCTAAGAATTATTATTATTATAATTATTATAATTATTATTATTATTATCATCTAAGAGAGGCTGAGATATTTTTTAAACGATAAACTATATTTAAAAACAGTGAGTTAAAAATGATGATGATGGTGATGATAATGATGATAGTGATGATAATGATGATAGTGATGATAATGATGATAGTGATGATAATGATAGTGATGATAATGATGATAGTGGTGATAATGATGATAGTGATGATAATGATGATAGTGATGATGATGATAGTGATGATAATGATGATAGTGATGATGATAGTGATGATAATGATGATAGTGATGATAATGATGATAGTGATAATGATGATAGTGATGATAATGATGATAGTGATGATAATGATGATAGTGATGATAATGATGATAGTGATGATAATGATAGTGATGATAATGATGATAGTGATGATAATGATGATAGTGATGATGATAGTGATGATAATGATGATAGTGATGATAATGATGATAGTGATAATGATGATAGTGATGATAATGATGATAGTGATGATAATGATGATAGTGATGATAATGATGATAGTGATGATAATGATGATAGTGATGATAATGATAGTGATGATAGTGATGATAATGATGATGATGATAATGATGATAATGATGATAGTGATGATAATGATGATAGTGATGATGATAGTGATAATGATAGTGATGATAATGATGATAGTGGTGATAATGATGATAGTGATGATAATGATAGTGATGATAATGATGATAGTGGTGATAATGATGATAGTGATGATAATGATAGTGATGATAGTGATGATAATGATGATAGTGATGATAATGATGATAGTGATGATGATAGTGATGATAATGATAGTGATGATAATGATGATAGTGATGATAATGATGATAGTGATGATAATGATCATAGTGATAATGATGATGATGATAGTGATGATAATGATGATAATGATAGTGATAATGATGATAGTGATGATAATGATGATAGTGATGATGATAGTGATGATAATGATAGTGATGATAATGATGATAGTGATGATAATGATGATAGTGATGATGATAGTGATGATGATAGTGATGATAATGATAGTGATGATAATGATGATAGTGATGATAATGATGATAGTGATGATGATAGTGATGATAATGATGATAGTGATGATAATGATAGTGATGATAATGATGATAATGATGATAGTGATAATGATGATAGTGATGATAATGATGATAATGATGATAGTGATAATGATGATAGTGATGATAATGATGATAGTGATGATAATGATGATAGTGATAATGATGATAGTGATGATAATGATGATAGTGATGATAATGATAGTGATGATAATGATGATAGTGATGATGATAGTGATGATAATGATGATAGTGATGATAATGACGATAGTGATGATGATAGTGATGATAATGATGATAGTGATGATAATGATGATAGTGATGATGATGATAGTGATGATAATGATGATAGTGATGATGATAGTGATGATAATGATGATAGTGATGATAATGATGATAGTGATGATAATGATGATAGTGATGATAATGATGATAGTGATGATAATGATGATAGTGATGATAATGATGATAGTGATGATAATGATGATGATGATAATGATGATAGTGATGATAATGATGATAGTGGTGATAATAGTGATGGGGAGAGTGAGGCTGGAGTGAGGCGACAATGGCTTTGCCTCCATAGGGATGCTGGCGGAGTCTTGATTCATCTCCCGTGTCCCCCGTCATTCTGATGGATGCTGGGTGGGATGTACACATAACTAGTTACTCTGAGGTACACACGTGTGCACTATTCGTGCGTGCACACACATACACACACACACACACACACACACACACACACACACACACACACACACACACACACACACACACACACACATTTTCTCACCGTGTTTGCACGTCAGTTGACATTTACAATCATCCAAATGTATACAGCTTTGCATAATACAATTAACAAATATATAAAACCCGTGTGAACGCGTCCAGTTCACATGATTCTCATGATTTACTAACCACGCATGACTGACACATAGCTTCTCATTTGCATGTCAAAATACATTTAATTAGCTAGTAAATGAAGGGCAGAGTATATCCACTTGCTTTTGATACCCAAACATGGGAGATTACTTACGTTTAATTTACCTAATAAACAGCTAATGGACAGGTGTTCGTACACAGGTGATATTAACAGCTGTGTCGCTTCTCTGAATATTCGTCATAGGAACACACCTGTGTCTGTGTCATTGAAAATAATTCTGTGAAAATGGCTCTCCTGTGCCATTTTCAATGGTATTGATTTTCTCTAGTGTTTTTTTATTACTATTGCCATGACACAGTGGCACTGTGATATACCTCAATGTTTGTAGTTACAACAGTAGTTATGTTGGTGGTGTCAAGTCAGTGTTTGTAGTTACAGCAGCAGAGTTATGTTGGTGGTGTCAAGTCAGTGTTTGTAGTTACAGCAACAGAGTTATGTTGGTGGTGTCAAGTCAGTGTTTGTAGTTACAGCAACAGAGTTATGTTGGTGGTGTCAAGTCAGTGTTTGTAGTTACGGCAAGAGAGTTATGTTGGTGGTGTCAAGTCAGTGTTTGTAGTTACAGCAGCAGAGTTATGTTGGTGGTGTCAAGTCAGTGTAGTTACAGCAACAGAGTTATGTTGGTGGTGTCAAGTCAGTGTTTGTAGTTACAGCAAGAGAGTTATGTTGGTGGTGTCAAGTCAGTGTTTGTAGTTACAGCAGCAGAGTTATGTTGGTGGTGTCAAGTCAGTGTTTGTAGTTACAGCAACAGAGTTATGTTGGTGGTGTCAAGTCAGTGTAGTTACAGCAGCAGAGTTATGTTGGTGGTGTCAAGTCAGTGTAGTTACAGCAACAGAGTTATGTTGGTGGTGTCAAGTCAGTGTTTGTAGTTACAGCAAGAGAGTTATGTTGGTGGTGTCAAGTCAGTGTTTGTAGTTACAGCAGCAGAGTTATGTTGGTGGTGTCAAGTCAGTGTTTGTAGTTACAGCAACAGAGTTATGTTGGTGGTGTCAAGTCAGTGTAGTTACAGCAACAGAGTTATGTTGGTGGTGTCAAGTCATTGTTTGTAGTTACAGCAAGAGAGTTATGTTGGTGGTGTCAAGTCAGTGTTTGTAGTTACAGCAAGAGAGTTATGTTGGTGGTGTCAAGTCAGTGTTTGTAGTTACAGCAAGAGAGTTATGTTGGTGGTGTCAAGTCAGTGTTTGTAGTTACAGCAACAGAGTTATGTTGATGGTGTCCAGTCTTCAGTGTTTGTAGTTGACACCACTAACATAACTCTGCTGTTGTAAGTCTTCAGTGTTTGTAGTTACAACATAAGAGTTATGCTGATGGTGTATCATTTTTATTTAATCAATCCATGTAGAGAGAAGAAACTGTTAGGCAGACACACTGAAGAATTTATAAGAGAGTCAATATATATTTGGTGACCATTAGGTGTCACTCTTCTGAAGAGGGTCTCTGACTGAGGGCGAAACACACAGATATGTCTTTACCCGTACTTCATTTCTCTAAGTTGTTGAACTAAATGATGGCTCATACACCATAATACAGCTGTATAATGGTGCATAGTATAATACTGCTATATAATGGTGTATTCATCATAATACAGCTGTATAATGGTACATACAACATAATTTGAGTATTATATGAGAAATACCTTCGAGACACACACACACACACACACACACACACACACACACACACACACACACACACACACACACACACACACACACACACACACACACACAGACACACACACACACACACACATATATATATATATATATATATATATATATATATATATATATATATATATATATATATATATATATATATATATATATATATATATATATATATATATATGCAATAAGATCACAGTAAACAGGTGATTTCAGAATATGCAAAACAACCACTCTGAAAGAATAGAGAAATTCCAAGCGCTTTCGTGACTACTCACATTATCAAGAAACTATGATAATGTGAGTAGTCACGAAAGCGCTTGGAATTTCTCTATCCTTTCAGAGTGGTTGTTTTGCATATATATATATATATATATATATATATATATATATATATATATATATATATATATATATATATATATATATATATATATATATAATATATATATATATATATATATATATTATATATATATATATATATAATATATATATACAATTACTAAATTATACAATATATACAATATATACAATTACTAAAAAAGAGAAGAAGAAAAACTTTATAAAACTGGGTTGCTTAAATGTGCGTGGATGTAGTGCGGATGACAAGAAACAGATGATTGCTGATGTTATGAATGAAAAGAAGTTGGATGTCCTGGCCCTAAGCGAAACAAAGCTGAAGGGGGTAGGAGAGTTTCAGTGGGGGGAAATAAATGGGATTAAATCTGGAGTATCTGAGAGAGTTAGAGCAAAGGAAGGGGTAGCAGTAATGTTAAATGATCAGTTATGGAAGGAGAAAAGAGAATATGAATGTGTAAATTCAAGAATTATGTGGATTAAAGTAAAGGTTGGATGCGAGAAGTGGGTCATAATAAGCGTGTATGCACCTGGAGAAGAGAGGAATGCAGAGGAGAGAGAGAGATTTTGGGAGATGTTAAGTGAATGTATAGGAGCCTTTGAACCAAGTGAGAGAGTAATTGTGGTAGGGGACTTGAATGCTAAAGTAGGAGAAACTTTTAGAGAGGGTGTGGTAGGTAAGTTTGGGGTGCCAGGTGTAAATGATAATGGGAGCCCTTTGATTGAACTTTGTATAGAAAGGGGTTTAGTTATAGGTAATACATATTTTAAGAAAAAGAGGATAAATAAGTATACACGATATGATGTAGGGAGAAATGACAGTAGTTTGTTGGATTATGTATTGGTAGATAAAAGACTGTTGAGTAGACTTCAGGATGTACATGTTTATAGAGGGGCCACAGATATATCAGATCACTTTCTAGTTGTAGCTACACTGAGAGTAAAAGGTAGATGGGATACAAGGAGAATAGAAGCATCAGGGAAGAGAGAGGTGAAGGTTTATAAACTAAAAGAGGAGGCAGTTAGGGTAAGATATAAACAGCTATTGGAGGATAGATGGGCTAATGAGAGCATAGGCAATGGGGTCGAAGAGGTATGGGGTAGGTTTAAAAATGTAGTGTTAGAGTGTTCAGCAGAAGTTTGTGGTTACAGGAAAGTGGGTGCAGGAGGGAAGAGGAGCGATTGGTGGAATGATGATGTAAAGAGAGTAGTAAGGGAGAAAAAGTTAGCATATGAGAAGTTTTTACAAAGTAGAAGTGATGCAAGGAGGGAAGAGTATATGGAGAAAAAGAGAGAAGTTAAGAGAGTGGTGAAGCAATGTAAAAAGAGAGCAAATGAGAGAGTGGGTGAGATGTTATCAACAAATTTTGTTGAAAATAAGAAAAAGTTTTGGAGTGAGATTAACAAGTTAAGAAAGCCTAGAGAACAAATGGATTTGTCAGTTAAAAATAGGAGAGGAGCGTTATTAAATGGAGAGTTAGAGGTATTGGGAAGATGGAAGGAATATTTTGAGGAATTGTTAAATGTTGATGAAGATAGGGAAGCTGTGATTTCGTGTATAGGGCAAGGAGGAATAACATCTTGTAGGAGTGAGGAAGAGCCAGTTGTGAGTGTGGGGGAAGTTCGTGAGGCAGTAGGTAAAATGAAAGGGGGTAAGGCAGCCGGGATTGATGGGATAAAGATAGAAATGTTAAAAGCAGGTGGGGATATAGTTTTGGAGTGGTTGGTGCAATTATTTAATAAATGTATGGAAGAGGGTAAGGTACCTAGGGATTGGCAGAGAGCATGCATAGTTCCTTTGTATAAAGGCAAAGGGGATAAAAGAGAGTGCAAAAATTATAGGGGGATAAGTCTGTTGAGTGTACCTGGTAAAGTGTATGGTAGAGTTATAATTGAAAGAATTAAGAGTAAGACGGAGAATAGGATAGCAGATGAACAAGGAGGCTTTAGGAAAGGTAGGGGGTGTGTGGACCAGGTGTTTACAGTGAAACATATAAGTGAACAGTATTTAGATAAGGCTAAAGAGGTCTTTGTGGCATTTATGGATTTGGAAAAGGCGTATGACAGGGTGGATAGGGGGGCAATGTGGCAGATGTTGCAAGTGTATGGTGTAGGAGGTAGGTTACTGAAAGCAGTGAAGAGTTTTTACGAGGATAGTGAGGCTCAAGTTAGAGTATGTAGGAAAGAGGGAAATTTTTTCCCAGTAAAAGTAGGCCTTAGACAAGGATGTGTGATGTCACCGTGGTTGTTTAATATATTTATAGATGGGGTTGTAAGAGAAGTAAATGCGAGGGTCTTGGCAAGAGGCGTGGAGTTAAAAGATAAAGAATCACACACAAAGTGGGAGTTGTCACAGCTGCTCTTTGCTGATGACACTGTGCTCTTGGGAGATTCTGAAGAGAAGTTGCAGAGATTGGTGGATGAATTTGGTAGGGTGTGCAAAAGAAGAAAATTAAAGGTGAATACAGGAAAGAGTAAGGTTATGAGGATAACAAAAAGATTAGGTGATGAAAGATTGAATATCAGATTGGAGGGAGAGAGTATGGAGGAGGTGAACGTATTCAGATATTTGGGAGTGGACGTGTCAGCGGATGGGTCTATGAAAGATGAGGTGAATCATAGAATTGATGAGGGAAAAAGAGTGAGTGGTGCACTTAGGAGTCTGTGGAGACAAAGAACTTTGTCCTTGGAGGCAAAGAGGGGAATGTATGAGAGTATAGTTTTACCAACGCTCTTATATGGGTGTGAAGCGTGGGTGATGAATGTTGCAGCGAGGAGAAGGCTGGAGGCAGTGGAGGTGTCATGTCTGAGGGCAATGTGTGGTGTGAATATAATGCAGAGAATTCGTAGTTTGGAAGTTAGGAGGAGGTGCGGGATTACCAAAACTGTTGTCCAGAGGGCTGAGGAAGGGTTGTTGAGGTGGTTCGGACATGTAGAGAGAATGGAGCGAAACAGAATGACTTCAAGAGTGTATCAGTCTGTAGTGGAAGGAAGGCGGGGTAGGGGTCGGCCTAGGAAGGGTTGGAGGGAGGGGGTAAAGGAGGTTTTGTGTGCGAGGGGCTTGGACTTCCAGCAGGCATGCGTGAGCGTGTTTGATAGGAGTGAATGGAGACAAATGGTTTTTAATACTTGACGTGCTGTTGGAGTGTGAGCAAAGTAACATTTATGAAGGGATTCAGGGAAACCGGCAGGCCGGACTTGAGTCCTGGAGATGGGAAGTACAGTGCCTGCACTCTGAAGGAGGGGTGTTAATGTTGCAGTTTAAAAACTGTAGTGTAAAGCACCCTTCTGGCAAGACAGTGATGGAGTGAATGATGGTGAAAGTTTTTCTTTTTCGGGCCACCCTGCCTTGGTGGGAATCGGCCGGTGTGATAATAAAAAAAAAAAAAAAATATATACATATATATAATATATATATATATATACATATATATATATATATATATATATATATATGTATATATATATATATATATATATATGTATATATATATATATATATATATGTATATATATATATATATATATATATATATATGTATATATATATATATATATATATGTATATATATATATATATATATATATATATATATATATATATATATATGTATATATATATATATATATTATATATATATATATATATATATATATATATATATATATATATATAAACTTGTTCATGGAAATTTTCCACCGTGTATATCAGTACTCAGTCACTCGTCATGGAAATCAAATCTTCTACTGGGATCCAAATATTCGTAAATGCATTATTACCCATCATTAAGTCTTTTCAGTTCGCGTTTGTGTACACCTGTTTGCCCTGAGTGAACACCTGTGACAGGTGTTGCTGTGGTGATGTTGGTGTGTAGGTGTTGCTGTAGAGGTGTTGGTGTGGAGGTGTTGGTGTGGAGGTGTTGGTGTGGAGGTGTTGGTGTGAAGGTGTTGATGTGGAGGTGTTGGTGTGGAGGTGTTGGTGTGGAGGTGTTGGTGTGGAGGTGTTGGTGTGGAGGTGTTGGTGTGGAGGTGTTGGTGCGGAGGTGTTGGTGCGGAGGTGTTGGTGTGGAGTTGCTGTAGAGGTGTTGGTGTGGAGGTGTTGGTGTGGAGGTGTTGGTGTGGAGGTGTTGGTGTGGAGGTGTTGGTGTGGAGGTGTTGGTGTGGAGGTGTTGGTGTGGAGGTGTTGGTGTGGAGGTGTTGGTGTGGAGGTGTTGGTGTGGAGGTGTTGGTGGAGGTGTTGGTGTGGAGGTGTTGGTGTGGAGGTGTTGGTGTGGAGGTGTTGGTGGAGGTGTTGGTGTGGAGGTGTTGGTGTGGAGGTGTTGGTGTGGAGGTGTTGGTGTGGAGGTGTTGGTGTGGAGGTGTTGGTGTGGAGGTGTTGGTGTGGAGGTGTTGGTGTGGAGGTGTTGGTGTGGAGGTGTTGGTGTGGAGGTGTTGGTGTGGAGGTGTTGGTGTGGAGGTGTTGGTGTGGAGGTGTTGGTGTGGAGGTGTTGGTGTGGAGGTGTTGGCGTGGAGGTGTTGGTGTGGAAGTGTTGGTGTGGAGGTGTTGGTGTGGAGGTGTTGCTGTACTCTATAAGGGAGCAGAAAACAGGATAAACTTTATATAGAGCAATTAGACAGGAACAGAGACAGCCGAAATACAGTAAGAGAACAAGAGACAGCAGGAAGACAGGAAACGAGTAAGGGAGCGAGAGAACAGGAAGACAGAAGAGTGCACGATACTACAAAGGGACAGGAAGATTGTAGAAGAGAGCAGAGAGGCAGCAAGAGACAGCAAGGAACTAGAAAGATAAGAGACAGTGGCGAAACCAAAAGAGATGAAGAGACAAAAAGTAGAATACAGAACTTCAGCCTCCATCTACACTGGTCACAGACCGGGCAGAGGGGGCGTTGACCCCCATAACCCTCTCCAGGCATCTCCAGGTATACACACCACAGTGCAACCCCACACACAAAAATTGCACACAATATTGCAGCGGTGAACATGCAACAAGTTAAAACACCAACACAAAACAAACAATAAATTTTCCTATTGCAACAGAGGCCAAACAAAAAAAAGTATCCCTGGGCATTTGACTGTGTCGAAAAGTTCCACTGTAATGCCTCTTTTATCTCTCACGTCTCTCTCGAGAGAGGGAGACACGTCTTCACTAAAGAGTAGTGGAGTTCTTAGTATACCACTAATTAATGCCCCAGGCTGGTCTGGAAGCTCTTACACATTCCGTAGAGCCTTGGTAAGTAGATTTTTTTCTCTCAGAAAACTCTTATAAAGCTCCTTCATATAATATAATATAATAATAATAATAATAATAATAATAATAATAATAATTACTTTAGAAAGACGTTGGAGTAAACACTAGGACGTATTTATTAGATAACGTTTCGGTCCTGGGACCTTGATCACTTCTAACACACAGAGGTTAAAGAAGACAGTATGTTAGAATACCGATACGTGTTCTAATAAACGCTTTCTATACCAGTTTGTTGGTATCTATTACCAAGGTTTGTACAATAATACAATTAAAATTAAGCGGAAGAGTCTGCCTAGGTAAGGTACTGAAGCTAAAACGTTAAGGAGCTTCAACTTTAGGTTAGATAAATACATGAGTGGGGATGGAGAGGAGGTACATAGTCCTCCCCATCAACTCCGTTGCCAAACACGTTTCCAACATCTTTCTCAATACCTCATTCCAAGTATCTACCTCCACAATCAGCACCATCAAAGACATCACCAGTAATAGATACGACAAGATTCAATCATATGCAGGGGTATATATAATCCTTTGCAACGACTGCAACCAGAGACCCCAACATGTTTCAGAACACCAGTACGCAGGCAGAACAGACGAGTCAAGGCGTGCCTGCGTTCTTCACTGTTGCTTCTACAATCACATAATCAACTACAGATGGAAGGTTCAACGCTAGGGCAGAAAACAGTACCTGGGAATCTTGGTATCATCATTTATCTGCACATATAATCATTTCAATCAAAACAACGGCTTCTAAAACATGGCTGAACCCGTTGCCAAGTGAATTTTTCATCGTTATCCTACATAACATAGATACTCAAACCATACCACGGGTGGGGATTGAACCCGCGATCAGAGAGTCGTGAAACTCCAGACCTACGCGTTATTCACTGGGCCAGCTAGCCCAGTGGATAACGCGGCGATCTGGAATTTTACGACTCTCTAACCGCGGGTTCAGTCCCCACCTGTGGTATGGTTTGTAATTGTGTCACTTCGATTTCGTGAGTCAACATAGATACTCGCCCGTCCCGGGCAGGTCTCTCTCAAATTCAACCTACCCGACATTCTCCATCTGACTCTCCACACTATATATATTCATGTATTATTTACCAAGGCAGATGCGACTTGATAAAGCCCACTACGTGGGCGAAACGTTTACACAATAAAGATACCCAAGTGTTGCACATATGTCTAATTTATCATAAACGAAGAAATATGAACCAGTTATATACAAAGGCTCTTCTCATCAAGGTTACACACAGTGGAACAACTTTCTCTTGGTGCATCATTGTTGTTCCAATTTAATTTTTTTTCTTTTACCACCAGGCGTCCAGGTAATTGAATTAATTCCCGGAAGATGCTGTCTCTTCCGTCATCTTCGGAGTGCTCTTGAACTGTCGTATCAAAAACCCTCCCAAAGTCCTTATAATTCACGTAATTCTGCGTTTTTGCGAAGTTGTTGGTCACGAGAACACCTTCCCACGAGCCGTATTTGAGCTGCAAAAATTACTAGTAAAATAAGAAAACAATTTAAGACCAACTTTATAGTATATCTTTCGCTTCCTTGCGATTTCCTTCTCAGTGCTGCTTAAGTTAGCGAGGACGCTCCATGATGCCCTCTGGTAGAGCGAGAAATTTGCGAACAGCATAAGACTGGTAAAACTCGGCATTTACCTCGTCCGGTGTGACAATTTTAAATGCATGATGCATGTTACCTAACTAGGAGAAGTAGGGAGAAGATTGTGTGTGTTTTACAAGGCCAAAAGTGATGGTGTGGTGAGACTGTTGTTGTCTTTGTGGTATTTCGTTATGTATTGATAAATATTTCACAGAACAGACAGGTTGATAAATTAGATACATGCGCAACATTTCGGTGTCTTTATTGAAGAAACGTTCCCCACGCTTTGGCTTCATCAGTCCAGTGCAAAGATGAATGGTTGAAGATCGGAAGAACTTTGAGGTAATCAGTCCATCAATCTTTTCAAGATTGATGGACTGATTACATCAACTCCAGCCTGGGAACTGATTACTCCGTCCGATCTTCAATCATTCTTCCTTGGGTTAATCAGTCCAGTACCTAGAATGGTTGAAGACCAGAAGGAGTTTGAGTCAATCAGTCCCTCAATTCTGAAAAGAAGATTGATGGACTGATTACATCAACTTCAGGCTGAGGGACTGATTACCTCAAACTTCGTCCGATCTTCAGCCATTCTTTGTATTGGACTGATGAAGCCAAAATGTAGCAAAACGTTTCCACAATAAAGACACCTAACTGTTGCACACTTAGGTGTCTTCATTAGAGCCAGCTGGCCCAGTTGTTAGCGCACTGGCTCGCAAGTTCTAGGACTCATTTGCCATGGGTTCAAACCCCAACCGTTCCCTGATTCGTATGAAAGACACGATGGATAAAGGATACAAGGATGCAATTTAATAAAATCTATTATGGACAACGTTTCGCCCACACAGTGGGCTTTATCAAGTCACGAACTAGATAAAGCCCACTGTGTGGGCGAAACGTTGCCAGGAAAGACTCGAATACTGCATGACTCTCTTTCCTTCTGCGTGTGTTTACGCTTTCCATGACTGTCCAGCACGTTTCTCTTGCTGTCTGACAACTTCATGACTGATAGGTACTTCTTGGCCTGCTGTCAGTCTCTTCATAGTAATCACATTCCTTTCGCTGTCAGCAAGCACTTACCTGCTCGCTGTCAACCTCTGCTTGACAGCGAGGTATCTTGCGTGACGAATGTTGTTTGGAACATAAAAATATTGTCAGGGTTAAATAAAAACGAAAGAGAATAGGAACAAACTCATTATACTCAAGATAGAGGAAAAACACTACGTAAATTTTACTGGTAAAAAACACGTGAATAAACACTAGATATATATATATATATACAGTGGACCCCCGCTTAACGAACCCCTCCCAATGCGACCAATTATGTAAGTGTATTTATTTAAGTGCGTTTGTACGTGTATGTTTGGGGGTCTGAAATGGACTAATCTACTTCACAATATTCCTTATGGGAACAAATTTGGTCAGTACTCATACCTGAACATACTTCTGGAATGAAAAAATATCGTTAACCGGGGGTCCACTGTATATATATATATATATATATATATATATATATATATATATATATATATATATATATATATATATATATATATATATATATATATATATATATATATACTTATGCAAAACAACCACAGTGGGTAGTTGAGAGATAGCTCTAGGCCTTTCGTGTTGCAATCAACACCTCATCAGGAGCTTGCAGTGTTGCAGAAATGAATAGGAAGTCTAGATAGAAATGTTCATACTGGACTTCCAACTCATTTCTGCAACATTGCAAGCGTCTGATGATTGCAACACGAAAGACCTAAAGGCGTCTTTCAACTCCCCTCCCTCCCCCCTGATGATTGTTTTGTTTCTTGTGCTGCTTGCTGGCGATTTTCTTTTTGCATATAGGCCTATATATGTTTTGTCTTTTTAACCTCTGTGGGTTAGAAGTGAAGGTCCCAGGACCGAAACGTTTTCAGATGTCTAGCGTTTGCTCACGTCTCTTTCTAGACTAATTTGTTGGTATCTATTACCAAGGTTTTATAAGTAAAGTTTAATGGGAGAAGGATAATCGTATATTATATTAAGTGTAATCGTTCACATCTTGGCTCCTATAATCAATGTTTGTCACGAAAGATGTGTTTGTGGTTAACTGCGGGAGGAAATCCAGGATTCTCTTGGATTTATAATGATGGGATACGCATCTAGGCAGCATAGCCGACAGTATATGTTAAGCTGCAGTGGATATGCAGTGAGTTATTGAGATTGTGTGTGTGTGTGTGTGTGTGTGTGTGTGTGTGTGTGTGTGTGTGTGTGTGTGTGGTGTGTGTGTGTGTGTGTGTGTGTGTGTGTGTGTGTGTGTGTGTGTGTGTGGTGTGTGTGTGTGTGTGGTGTGTGTGTGTGTGTGTGGGTGCACTCGCGTATATGTGGTTGCAGGGGCCGAGTCAAACTCCTGGCACCGTCTCTTTGCTGGTCGCTACTAAGTTTACTCTCTCCCTAAATGACTAAATGGTTGAGAGGTTGACCAAGAGCCAGTGGACGGCCCAATGAAAATTCGCTAGGTAACTACAGTATGAACACACACACACACACACACACACACACACACACACACACACACACACACACACACACACACACACACACACACACACACACACAGACGAGTCACAGGGACGTTAGGAAGTATTTCTTCAGTCATAGAGTTGTCAGCAAGTGGAATAGCCTAGCAAGTGAAGTAGTGGAGGCAGGAACCATACATGGTTTTAAGAAGAGGTATGACAAAGCTCAGGAAGCAGAGAGAGAGAGAGGACCCAGTAGCGATCAGTGAAGAGGCGGGGCCAGGAGCTGAGTCTCGACCCCTGCAACCACAATTAGGTGAGTACAATTAGGTGAGTACACACACACACACACACACACACACACACACACACACACACACACATACACACACACACACACACACACACACACACACACACACACACACACACACACACACACACACACACCAGTTCCTTGCTACTGCATGTTTTTATCAGTAATCAATAATATTTACACGGCGTACCTCCAGAGCAGCGGTGAAAGCTCCAGGTCGAACAGACATAAACCTGGCAACCATAAAAACAGACATAAATACAGCCAGACAGACAGGCACAACTAAGACACGCCAGTCTAATAACAGACTGATAACTTAATTGAATCGTTATTTTTTCTCGTTTCCACTCAAGAAGACAAAACCCCAGATGATCGAAAGGTCAGAAACATTTTTGTGATTTTCTGTGGCACGAGTTGATTGCTTGTTATATTAGTCGACCAGAAGAGATGTAACGAGGTAATGTGGAGCTGAAGTGTTGTGATATAGGGGTATGTTGAGGTGTATAGGGGTATGTTGAGGTGTATAGGGGTATGTTGAGGTGTATAGGGGTATGTTGAGGTGTATAAGGGTATGTTGAGGTGTTTAGGGGCATGTTGAGGTGTTTAGGGGTATGTTGAGGTGTATAGGGGTATGTTGAGGTGTATAGGGGTATGTTGAGGTGTATAGGGGTATGTTGAGGTGTATAAGGGTATGTTGAGGTGTATAGAGGTATGTTGAGGTGTATAAGGGTATGTTGAGGTGTTTAGGGGTATGTTGAGGTGTATAGGGGTATGTTGAGGTGTATAGGGGTATGTTGAGGTGTATAGGGGTATGTTGAGGTGTATAAGGGTGTATTGGGTGTATAAGGGTAAGTTGAGGTGTATAGGGGTATGTTGAGGTACATAAGGGGAATGTTAAGGTAGAATCTCCCTCCATACTTCTCCCTTCTACCACCACAACCTCATTCCCTACAACTATCTCACCCTCCCTCCCTCCCTCCCTCCCTCCATCAAGGAGCCACAGCAACATAGGGGTTGCAGGTTCACCAGTCACTATATTTAGCAACATTCATGCTGCCGTCAGCCTGCAATACTTGCAATTAAATCTCGCTAATTTGTGGTAACGAGCTGCTCCCCCACTACCACCACAATTATATGGTGGGGAAGCTTGATGGAGAGGGGAGAGGGGGAGAGGGGAGAGGGAGGAATGAAAGGGGGGAGAGCAATTGATGGAGAGATAGGATAAGGATTCGGTATATATAAAATATTGATGTGTTATTCTATCTATTTCTCCATCTTTATCCTCTCTATCCTTATTCTCTCTCTTCTTAACACCTCTATCCTTACCACACTCTATTCTTACTCCCCTATATCCTTACTTCCTCTATCCTGAGCTATTCCATTTTCTTTTATCATCCCTTCTATCCTTATGTTTTATATTTTTAATTCTTAGACCTTTATCACTTCTATCTTTATTCCCTTCTATCCTTCCGGCCCTCTCACCCCTCTATCCTTCCGGCCCTCTCACCCCCTCTATCCTTTCGGCCCTCTCACCCCCTCTATCCTTCCGGCCCTCTCACCCCCTCTATCCTTCCGGCCCTCTCACCCCCTCTATCCTTCCGGCCCTCTCACCCCCTCTATCCTTCCGGCCCTCTCACCCCCTCTATCCTTCCGGCCCTCTCACCCCCTCTATCCTTCCGGCCCTCTCACCCCCTCTATCCTTCCGGCCCTCTTACCCCCTCTATCCTTCCGGGCCTCTCACCCCCGCTATCCGTCCGGGCCGCTCACCCCCCTCTATCCTTTCGGCCCTCTCACCCTTTCTATCCTTCCGGCCCTCTCACCCCCTCTATTCTTCCGGCCCTCTCACCCCCTCTATCCTTCCGGCCCTCTCACCCCCTCTATCCTTTCGGCACTCTCACCCCCTCTATCCTTCCGGTCCTCTCACCCCCTCTATCCTTCCGGTCCTCTCACCCCTTCTATCCTTCCGGTCCTCTCACCCCTTCTATCCTTCCGACCCTCTCACCCCCTCTATCCTTCCGGCACACAGGAGGGGCTGAGAGCTGAGGACACAGGAGGGGCTGAGAGCTGAGGACACAGGAGGGGCTGAGAGCTGAGGACACAGAAGGGGCTGAGAGCTGAGGACACAGGAGGGGCTGAGAGCTGAGGACACAGGAGGGGCTGAGAGCTGAGGACACAGGAGGGGCTGAGAGCTGAGGACACAGGAGGGGCTGAGAGCTGAGGACACAGGAGGGGCTGAGAGCTGAGGACACAGGAGGGGCTGAGAGCTGAGGACACAGGAGGGGCTGAGAGCTGAGGACACAGGAGGGGCTGAGAGCTGAGGACACAGGACGGGCTGAGAGCTGAGGACACAGGAGGGGCTGAGAGCTGAGGACACAGGAGGGGCTGAGAGCTGAGGACACAGGAGGGGCTGAGAACTGAGGACACAGAATGGGCTTAGAGCTGAGGACACAGAATGGGGCGCTAGGAGCCGAGGGGAACATAATAGCGCTAATGGGGGAACGTCGTTCTATCCACCCATTCATTTAGGTCTTCTTAATAGCACCAAATTAGTCTCTTAATAGAGGTACATTATGTCACCCGCGCTGGATGAGGGGAGGGAGAGAGAGGGGACGAGATGGGGAGGGGAAATGTGGGAGGGGAGTTGAGAGGAAGGGGGTGGTGGCTACTAACGTCACTAGTGGATGAGAGTACAAGTAACGTCATCAGTACTCTATTGTCCTCTACTCGTGAGGAAAATTTATTAGGCCTAATTTTTCCCCTCTCACCTTAATCTTTCAAATCACTAGCAAATTAAGATAATAATAATAATAATAATAATAATAATAATAATAATAATAATAATAATAATAATAATCTTTATTTCTACAAGTACATGATACAACTTATACAGACCATAGCTCACATCAGTGACATATTATATAGAAAGTCCCTTGTTATGCAGACCATTTCGGGCAACTTAGGTTAATGTTGTCTCCAGGATGCGACCCATACCAGTTTCCTAACACTCAGGTACCTAGTGACTTCTAGGTGAACAGGGACAGCAGGTGTCTTAATGAAACACGTCCATAAATTTCCACCTGTACCGGGGATCGAACCAAGGACCTCAGTGCGTGAGGTGAGTGCGCTAACAACCCGTGTGTGTGTGTGTGTGTGTGTGTGTGTTTGTGTGAGAGAGAGAGAATGTGTGTACTCACCTAGTTGTGGTTGCAGGGGTCTAGTCATAGCTCCTGGCCCCCCGTGTGTGTGTGTGTGTGTGTGTGTGTTTGTGTGTGTTTGTGTGTGTCAAATGTCAACAATAATTTAATCCTTACATAAAACACTAAAAAAACAACTAAGAATAATGTATTAAAAACACAGTGTTTTAATTGCCTCATTACTAAGTAATTTACAGTATAAAACATTACATAAAGTAATTAATTAATATTTATTTACAACCAATCAAGTTTTAATGATCTGTTGGGTAGAATTGTTATAATTAACAGTTGGCAACCATCTGTTATTATCTTCCATTTATCTACTCTCCTTAACAGACCGTTTGTAACGGTGTGTACTGTTGCCTTACAGTGCATGTCTTATATATTGCAACTTTACAGTGCATGTCAGATAATATATATTGCAACTTACAGTGCATGTCAGATAATGTTGCAACTTACAGTGCATGTCAGATAATGTTGCAACTTACAGTGCATGTCAGATAATGTTGCAACTTACAGTGCATGTCAGATAATATATGTTGCAACTTACAGTGCATGTCAGATAATGTTGCAACTTACAGTGCATGTCAGATAATATATGTTGCAACTTACAGTGCATGTCAGATAATGTTGCAACTTACAGTGCATGTCAGATAATATATGTTGCAACTTACAGTGCATGTCAGATAATGTTGCAACTTACAGTGCATGTCAGATAATATATGTTGCAACTTACAGTGCATGTCAGATAATATTGCAACTTACAGTGCATGTCAGATAATGTTGCAACTTACAGTGCATGTCAGATAATATATGTTGCAACTTACAGTGCATGTCAGATAATATATGTTGCAACTTTACAGTGCATGTCAGATAATGTTGCAACTTACAGTGCATGTCAGATAATATATGTTGCAACTTACAGTGCATGTCAGATAATGTTGCAACTTACAGTGCATGTCAGATAATATATGTTGCAACTTACAGTGCATGTCAGATAATGTTGCAACTTACAGTGCATGTCAGATAATATATGTTGCAACTTACAGTGCATGTCAGATAATATATGTTGCAACTTTACAGTGCATGTCAGATAATGTTGCAACTTACAGTGCATGTCAGATAATATTTGTTGCAACTTACAGTGCATGTCAGGTATTACAAACTGCTGCTGAGAACCGGATAAATATGATACAGTTATCCGAACTCAAAGTACACTGAGATGGTCCCATTAACCACTAACGACGCATAATCCACTCGTTCCGCTTTTGAAGGTGGTGATTTAACTTGATGGGCCTCTTAACCGAATACAGTCTACCGGCCATTCCATCCGTTCAATTAAATACTGCTGTGGCAATATTCGGATAAAGAACCTGTCTTGTCGATCCTTTAAACCGGACTCTCAGGTTGTCCAGTCATAGTTTCTGATCTAATTTATTATCCGGAGTGGAGGGGAGAAATGGGGAAGAAAATGGGTGAGGGATCTATGAAAGTTGGTTGATGGTTGACAGCTGACACCCATCAACCAGATGCCTGGGCACAACCACACCTCCTCCTCAACCACACTTATCTATCCTCAACCACACTAATCTATCCTCAATCACACTAATCTATCCTCATCCACACTAATCTATCCTCAACCACACTATTCCCAACCACACTAATTATCCTCAACCACACTAATCTATCCTCAACCACACTAATCTATCCTCAACCACACTAATCTATCCTCAACCACACTAATCTATCCTCAACCGCACTAATCTATCCCCAATCACACTAATCTATCCTCAACCACACTAATCTATCCTCAACCACACTAATCTATCCTCAACCGCACTAATCTATCCCCAATCACACTAATCTATCCTCAACCACACTAATCTATCCTCAACCACACTAATCTATCCTCAACCGCACTAATCTATCCCCAATCACACTAATCTATCCTCAACCACACTAATCTATCCTCAACCACACTAATCTATCCTCAACCACACTAATCTATCCCCAATCACACTAATCTATCCCCAATCACACTAATCTATCCTCAACCGCACTAATCTATCCTCAACCACACTAATCTATCCCCAATCACACTAATCTATCCCCAATCACACTAATCTATCCTCAACCACACTAATCTATCCTCAACCACACTAATCTATCCTCAACCACACTAATCTATCCCCAATCACACTAATCTATCCTCAACCACACTAATCTATCCTCAACCACACTAATCTATCCTCAACCACTCTAATCTATCCTCAACCACACTAATCTATCCTCAACCACACTAATCTATCCCCAATCACACTAATCTATCCTCAACCACACTAATCTATCCTCAACCACTCTAATCTATCCTCAACCACACTAATCTATCCTCAAAAACACTAATCTATCCTCAACCACACTAATCTATCCTCAACCACACTAATCTATCCTCAACCACTCTAATCTATCCTCAACCACACTAATCTATCCTCAACCATATAGTCGAGTAGAGTAATTCAATGAGACTAATAAAAGAGTAAGCCTTTATTATACAACGTTTCGCTCAAAAGATGATTTGAAACAGCTCTTATTTGAGCGAAACATTGTCTGAATAAACGCTTGCTCTTCTTAAGTGATGGTATGAGATAAAAACACTTTTGTTGACGTTTCGCCCTACATTGTAGAGCGAAACTCTGCTCTCCTGGCGTTTCTCTCTACTAAACTATAGCTCTCTAAACTCAGTCACCGTCAACCCAACTCCACCACACACTCATGTCAGCCACACATCAACCCTCAACCATACGAATAAAAACTTAGTTCGTTCCATCCGTCCTTCAACCGCAACTCAACGATAAATATTGCAAATTGCATTGAGGCTGCCACTAAAAAATGTATATTAGAATCTCGTCGGGGAAGAATTTGGCCAAATTTGGTGGACAAGGCTTAATGGACAGAGCAGATCCCAGCCCTAATTTTTCTTCACATCCCGAAGGGCTTTTACCTAAGAATTCCCCCAAAAAGCCCTGGGGACAATCTCTTATGCTGATTCCCAAGGGCTTGTAAAGCTCATAACCCAGAGGGTTTAAATACAATCACTAGACTCGCATTCGGAAGCCTTAGACATAAACCCTGAACTAGATTCACAAAACAGCCACAGGGGAAGGTGAATGATACCTCTAGGCCTTTCGTGTTACAACCAACACATCAGGACCTTGCAATGTTGCAGGAATGAGTAGGAAGTCCAGGCAGATTCGTCCAGGGGAACATTTTTGCTTGAATTCGAGAATAATATAATAATTCTATAATTAGTATAATGCCTTTGATTGTTAGGTGTCATGTATCACATGGCTATTCAATAGCCATGCGATATGTCAAAATATTGATCGTAAGATTTCAAAAGAATCTGACGTGATAGACATTTCTTATCTGATAGAAACGAGTCTTACGTGATACAGACGAATCTTAGTTGGTAGAAATTAATCTTACATGGCAGAGCCTCAACAAACTCAGTCGTGATCAATATATCGAAGTTAACTTAAATTAACAAACCATACCACGGACGGGGATAGAACCCGCTATCAGAGAGTCTCAAAATTCAAGACCGTCGCGTTAGCGACTCTCTGATCGCGGGTTCTATCCCCGTCCGTGGTATGGTTTGTTTGCAATCGTGTCATTACAATTTCGTGAGTCAAGTTAAATTAACAAGTTCGGATTCTGAACTGGATTAAATGTTAAACATTGTTGGCTAGTGTTAAAATCATTAATATTCTAAGCCAATGGAGCTCAGCCTATAGACGAAAACCAGACTCACAGTTGTAGAGATGGGCGGGGCCGATGGGCGGGGCGGGCGGGACGGAGAGGGACGGGGGGCGGATTGGCGGAGACGCCCACAGACTACCCGCTGGGCGGCCTCAGTAGGGGGTCAGACCGCTGAATATAAACGTAATTACTTGATAAGGTAGTTTTGGCAGTGTGGCTTCAACAGTGTAGGGAGGGCTGGTACACACACACACACACACACACAGACACACACACACACACACACACACACACACACACACACACACACACACACACACACACACACACACACACACACACACACACACACACACACACACACACACACACTGGAGATTGAAGCAGTGGAGGCAAGATCCATACATAGCTTTTAGATGAGGTATAATAAGGCTCTTGGAGCAGGGAGACAGTGGACCTAGTAGACACCAGAGAAAAGGCGGGGCCAGGAGCTATAAACCGACCCCTGCAACCACAAATAGATGAGTATATACAAAAAAGGCCAAGGGTCTATCGACAAGTGCCTTTGGTAACCAGTACTACTACTACTACTACTACACCTCAACTTCAACTTGACGGAGTGGATGATGAGTCGGAAGAAGAATCTATGAAGAATCAGGGGAATCACAGAATTGATGAAGGAAAGAATCAGTATTGGTGAGAGAGTTCTAAAAATGAATCAGTTTGTACATGAAACCAAAAGAGAAGAAGAAATTGTACCAGAGAATAAAGGTACCAACACATTGGTACGAGAGTAATGTACCATCTTTGAAAAACCCATCCTGTAAATAACAGAGAGGATTTCACTCTTGCTAAGACAGTCAGATGGGTGACTGTCTATGTGTATGACTGTGTACATGTGTATGACTGTGTACATGTGTATGACTGTGTTTGTGTATGACTGTGTACATGTATATGACTGTGTATATGTGTATGACTGTGTTTGTGTATGACTGTGTACATGTGTATGACTGTGTACATGTGTATGACTGTGTACATGTGTATGACTGTGTACATGTGTATGACTGTGTTTGTGTATGACTGTGTACATGTGTATGACTGTGTGTATGACTGTGTACATGTGTATGACTGTGTACATGTGTATGACTGTGTTTGTGTATGACTGTGTACATGTGTATGACTGTGTACATGTGT